>NW_028243994.1:0-27204 GCF_964263255.1 Lissotriton vulgaris
ATGTGTGCAGAGATACAGAAGAAAACATTGCTCCAGCAAACAGGGAGCGGATATTTCCAGCAACTCCCAGGAGGAGAACAAAGGCAAACTCAAGGTCAGAAATGGGCAGAAACAGACAGAATAAAGGTCAAAAAGAGCAGAAAGAGGCAGTATAAAGGTCAGCACTGAGCAGAAAGAGGGAAGATAAAGGTGAGAAATGAGCACAAAGAGATAGAATAAAGGTCAGTAAGGAGCAGAAAGAGGCAGAATAAAGGTCAGCAACGAGCAGAAAGATGCAAAACAAAGGTGAGAAATGAATCGAAAGAGGCAAAATAAAGGTCATGACAACAAGCAGAAAGAGGCAAAATAGAGATCAGAAATGAACAGGCCTCCCTGCAGCCCCAGGGACCACCACTTAACTGGGACTCGAATATTATAATGCAGGGGGTCCAATGCGGACCCCCTGCCCTTGGACCACCACCCCCATGTCCGGTTCCTGCTATATCCTGTGGTGCCTCCCCCAGGACATAGCTTTTCTAATCCTGCCAAGCCACAGCAAACTGTGCTCCGCTTTGAGCAAGTAAGAGCATTTTGCTCTCACATGCTCACAGCAGAGCACTATTGCTATGACACAGAGGGAGCTGCATATTAGCAGCTCCCTCTGTGTCAAAGCAATGCTTGCTCCCGTAGGAGGTAGGGGGGCCTTGAGGCTCCCCCACGGTACTCATCTGTGCAAAGTGGTGGCCTGGGAGGGACCAGGGAACCCACACTGCAGGCCAGGCTCCAGGGGATATAGTCTCCAGGACCAAAATAGGTTCCTCCCCGATTGAAAATAGGCCTGCCCTGGGGGATGGGGTCCCCAGGGCCAAAAGGTGCCCAGGGAAGACAGACCATGTGTCCCGCACTCCGAAAATATAAGAAATATTTTGTTTTAAAAGGCAAGTCACTGGATGCCCTGCCCCCTTTCATCACCACACTGAAAACACAACTCCTGGCACACTCCTTTCAGATGATGAGATACATTGGGGGCCAAGAACCCTCCAGTCACATCCAGTAAGTCCCTTACAGCAGGATTCCTGAGATCTGGACGGAGGCCTGCCCCCTTTCTCCATAACTCTACAAACTCAACTACCAGTTAAAAAAAACATAGAAATTCACTGAAAAAGACAAAGGTTACAAGGACAATATAGTTAAGATTCAGAATTTTAAAAAACACAGAAATTCACTTAAAAAATCAAAGCTTACAGGGTTGTTATAGTTAAGCTCAGATTTCTCTCATACAAAACCAGTGAAATTCATCAGTTAAAGTTACTTGCTCTAACTATAACTTACACCCTCACAATGCACTGTTATGACCTCACATATTATATCACTCATGATATGGTCAGTAATATCACTGATGACATCTCAAATGACATCACTGATGATATCACTGCTGACATCATCCACAGAACCACTCACAGACCCACATACAACCTCTTGTACGCCCACTCACTCACCCATTCAGAGACCCATACCAGTACACACTTACCCACTCCCTCTGCCACAAAGGCACTCACTCACACACCCACTCACTCATGTGTACAGCTGCTCACACCATCATTCACCCATTTAGCCACTAGTATAACCATTCACTAACCCATTCAGCCAATCACATATCTATGTTTATGGATTTGTAGAGCGCTAGGCTGCCCGAAGGCTTCCTAGCGCTAGGAGAGAGGAGGCAGTAGGGATGCTTAGAATGCTTAAGGAAGAGCCAAGTTTTGAGTCTTTTCCTGAATGCCAATTCGTCAGTCAGCATATGCAGATCCCTAGACAGTGAGTTCCATAGACTAGGAGCCAGATGCCAGAAGGATCAGCCTCCCCACCTGGATCTCTTTATCCTAGTTTGTTTTGTGAGTAGATCTGCAGAGGATCTTGGGGGTCTGCCTGGGATGTAGTGTGTGACCAGCTTTTTGATTAAGGCTGGAACTTTGTCATTCATAGCTCTATGGGCAATACATAGTGACTTGAACTTGATCCTGGCCTCAATAGGGAGCCAGTCTAGTGTCTTCAAAGCTGCCTTCCATCCTAGCTGTGGCATTCTGCACCCCTTACAGTCTGTTAATAACGTATTTGGGTGCACCAAGATACAGGGAGTTACCACAATCCAGCTTCAACACCACTAGGGCCTGGTCCATGGTTCTGCGAGTGTGTTCAGGAATGAGAGGGAGGATCTTCCAGAGCATGCACAGTAATCCAAAGCAAAGGCTTGATTGTTTTGTGGTTTGATTCTCCATGGACGGACTTTTGTCGAGCCAAATTCCCAGAATTTAACTGCATTCTTTGCGACAGGGGGTCCTCCCAATTCTGGAGGCCAGCTAATAATGTTTCTTGGGACCGCCTTATTATCCAGGAACTTAAGCTCTGTTTTTCCTCCATTCAGCTTAAGGCTGCCATTATTAATCCATTCTGCAACTTGTACCATGCATGGTGCCAAGTTCTTGTGTGTGGATTGGGGGCCCTCCATCACTGATAGTATCAACTCTGTATCGTCCATGTATGACACTATAGATCATACAAATTCTTGCACTATCTCTGCCAGTGGTTGCATATACAGGGTAAATAGTGTTGTCCTTAATGCAGATCCCTATAGGACTCCACACAAGTTTTGGAGGGTGTCAGATAGGTGCTCACCTTCCAATAGTTGGAAGGATCTATCTTCTAGAAATGAGGTAATCCACTTTAGCACAGAGCCTGTAATACCTAATTCCTTTAATCTGCTGATCATGTTCTTATTATCCACTGTATCAAAATCCAAGAGCAGGATAGCTGCTGTACACCCCTGATCTACGATTCCCTTTAGTTCCTCTGTGACCACCAGCAAGGCTGACTCTGTGCTGTGTTGGGGTCAGAAATCCATTTGAGTGGTATGCAGTATCCGATTCTCCTCTAGATATTGAGACAGGGTCTTATTGACGTGTTTTTCAGTTATTTTGCCTTAACAGAGGTAAAAGTGAGATTTGTCGATAATTCCCTGGCTCTGATGGGTCTAAATGGGGCTTTTGCAGCAGAGGCCGGGTTATGGCATGTTTCGAGGTTTTGGGAATAATCCCTTGCGTAAGAGAAAATGATATGAGTGCTGCAGTTGTAGACCTAGTTTTTGTTCTACACACTCACCCATACAGCTACTCACACACCCACTTATTTACCTACACAGTCACTCATACACCCACTCACTTACCCATACAGCCTCTCAACACAACCACTCTCAGCCATACAAGCACTCACACCCACACAACCACTTACATACACATTCACACATCCATATAAGCTCACACATCTGCTCACTCACCCATTCAGTCATTCACACAGACACTCATGCTTCAGAGAAATTCAACAGTTATAGTTAGCTGAGCTAAGTATAACTCATGCTCCCACAATGCACTGCTTATGACCTCACATATTATATCACCCATGACATGGTCAGTGATATCACTGATGACATCTCTTATAACAGCATCCACAGAATCACTGACATGCCCACTTACACCCCAATATAACCTTTCATACACCCACTTCCTCACAACCATTCACAAACATATTCACAGACCCACACCCACTAACTGGTTCATAGATCCACACACCCATCCACTTGCTCACCCATACAGCCACTCATACACCTGTGGAATTTTAGTTTACGATCTGAACATTATCTGCGCCAACTTGTCACCTATGCACTACGTGCACGGCAGCCATTCTAGGTCACCTATGTACTACGTGCACGGCAGCCATTTTAGATATCATGGTCTCCCTGTCCACAATCGATCGCCAGCACGTCCCCTCTGACCCAGCAAGCATCCTCCGCGCACCCTGGCTCCCCCTCCCTCCTCCTTCTGAGCACGACCCTTCTGCATGACCCTGTCCATGAGAGTCACGCCAGCGCCCGACCAGCACCTCCTCCCCTCCCATGAATGCCCCTCTGTTGATCAACCTCCCTCCTGCACTGGATTGTCCACGCAGCATGAATACCTCTCCATTGATGGCCCCTCACCCCGTGTCCGACTGTCCACACAGGTCCGAGGCCATTGCCTAAGCCGAGAAATACCATTTACTGCCCTTATTGTATGAGGTCGCTCTCCTTCAAAGGACCCTCTATTGATCCAGGCCTCCCCACCCCCTGTGACATGATCAGGCGCACACATCCCAAGACTCGACGAAACACTCAGCTGCGTGATGACCCTCTCTCTTATCAGCAGGTTGAGGACCTCTATTGTGAATGTATATGGGGGTGGGATTAACACGAGGATTACGGGGATGTCTTTTCCCATGCTCTACAAAGTTGTGATTGTATGAAAGGAAGGTCACATGCCATAAACCAGTGTATAAGAGGCCAGGCCTCTGAGTGGCTGTTAGAGCACCTCGAGACGATACCTTGTTGTCTGATCTGATGTGTTCTGCTCCGTCGGAATAAAACTTCTGTTTCCTGCCTTCTGGTCTCCGGCGCCTGCCTCATTGCTTGATAAATTTGAATGGTACAAGGGCGGTTAGCGCCGGGCAAATCTTGAGAAAGGTCCTAGCCCTACCTTTTTCTACAATTTGGCGTCCCAAAGCGTGGGGCCCATCAGCGACACGTGGATCCAGTGGGAGAGGTCCCGATGACAGAGTGAACGACTGCAACGATCGGGAAGAGCTCATGTCCGATAGACCCTCGTCTGACAGCCGATCATCCGACCTTCACTAGTTCTGAACAGACCTCTCTCGAGTGATCTACGGTCCTGACTGGGAACCATCAGGAGTGCCGCGAACATCACGAAGGAGAGAGGACGATCGGGCGCTGGATCCAGAGGACAGGAAACCGTCCATGCGGTCCGGGTAAGGTCGTGCAAACACGACGAATTAAGGAGAATTGTTTATGTTTGGATAATACTAGTATTACGCTTTGTTGAAACCCTCTGGAGATTCACTGTCTGCAAACGGGGAAAAACAAACAGGCTCTCTCTTTGCAAGCAGTGAAGGATAGGTAACGCAGACTTTTGTCCCCGTTGTAATCCGTCGTGCCTATCTTCCTCCCCCACTGTTTCCCGAACTATCGTTCGTGGATTATTGACTGGAGATTCTTTGTCTGCAAACAGGGAAGAACAAGGTCTCTCTTTGCAGGTAGAGAAAGAGTGGGTAGCGATAGCTTTTCGTGCCCACTTATTCTCCCCACTGGATTGTTTGATTGGCCGATTATTCGGTATTGGTTCTTTTTGAGGTATTCACGGCCTCCAAATAACGTAGAATAGAAATATTCTGTCTAGTCTTTGTCCGCCGTGATAAGACAGGTAGTGCAGACTTTTGTCCCCGGTGTAGACCGTCATGCCTGTCTTCTCCCCACTGGTTGGTAGCCTGTTTAGCCCGGACCGCTTATTAGAGATGAACCATCCAGCTCCACTGGAGGGCACCCCTAATAAGGACATGTTCACTAAGTATGGACTAGTCGCTATAGCTTACACTAGACTATGGCATAAATACACGAAAAAGAACCCTGAAAGTCAGTGGCCACTGATAGGTTCCTTTAATGAAAATAAACTAAAAACATTAGAAATAGCGCTCCAGAAGAATAAGACCACGCCCACCATGCTCGATAGTATCGGCATGTGGCGCAAAGAAACGGAACAACGAAAGAGAAGAGAAGAAGCGAAAGTAGGGAAAGAATTACGAAAGGCAGCCCACCTAGCCGCAAAGCAACTAGAAGAGGAAATAAAAGAAAGAAACGAAGCTACACAAAACCAAGAATCAGGGTCAACAGGCCAATGTCCTGTTAGGACCCCCTCTGCACTCTACCCTGAACTACCCTCCAAACAACGGGCAAACGATGAGTTATTGCTAGGTCCCCCACTCATCTACATGCCCCCTCCATATGCTCCCAGCCAACAAAACCTGCAAGCTCCGAGTGTGAGTGAGAGTGACCCTAGGGCTAGTGCACCGGCCCTCACGGCCTCCGCTCCAGCCACATTAACAACTTCGTCAGACGACCCCGAGGCTAGCAAACAATCATCAGCCAGGTTTAATAGGTTAAGCAAAGATGAGCGAGATGGGATCGACAAAATAGCAAAGACATTGGTAGAGCGAAGGGAGAGCGAAGAATACACAATGAGCATGTATAATTCATATGCCGGCAGCCACAGACGGCATTTTATCTTGCGATTCAGCTATTACACCCTGAACGCATATGAAGATAGATATCAGAGTAAGGGTCCCGCCAAGCTGACAACGCTGTATAGGAAAATTGACGTTGGGGATGGGACTGAATGTGAGGCGACGGAGCTCTTCATGCAGATGCTTGAGGTCTTCCGCCACCTTACGGAACAAAAACCAGAAACCAAGGTTACAGTCCCTGAAACGACCTCAGTAGAAGTAGTCAATACTATGATGCCTATCAGAGAAGCGGCTCCTTACTGGATCCCGCCACGGGGCCAGGGAACGAGCGATGATATTAATAACGAAAATGCAAAAGGGAGGGTTGTGTACAATTGGGTTTACCAACCATGGGACCGACAAGATATCCTCACCTTTAAGCAAACCCTTCCCGACTTAAGGAAGAACCCGACAGCATTTTATACCGAATTAGGCACAGCCTTGGGTTCAACGATAATGACTTTAGCAGATATTGACTTGTTCTTTGGGCTATGTCTGCCGGCTGACGTGTGGAAGCAAATCCGGAAGGCTGACCACGCGGACCTGTTCGGACATACCTGGGACCAACTCGGTAAACTAGATAGACAGCGAGAGCCGGGGAGCAAACCAGTGAAAGACATACTGGAACTCCCAGATAAAATAGTCCAGAAATTAAAAACACTGGTCCCGGAACGAAAAGTAGACTGGTCGATAGTAACGGCCTGTCGACAGAAACCCCAGGAAGATGTGTCAGAATACTTCTCCCGATTCGAGACAGTGTTCTCCGACTACAGTGGCCAGGACATGACCACTGCAACCGGACAGCACCTGTTTGTGCAAAATTACGTAAAAGGCCTGACACAAGAAGTCTCCCAAAAACTGCAGATGAGCGAGAGTAGTTGGGGAGCCTCCAAACCCGCAGCTATCCTTCAGATGGCTCAGTATTACGAGCACCAAAAGAATGAGAATGACAGGGCGTCCGAGAAAAAGAAGAAAGATTTAAAGGAAAGGGTAATGATAGCCCAGATACAGGGTATAGCGCTGGGACGGGAACATCAAAGGGGGAACTACCAATCAAGCACCCCCAGAGATCTACCTCCTAAGGATCACACCCCAACGTCCCACACTGGACGTAGAGACATTAGCCATGACCAATGCGCCTTCTGTAAAGGGTTTGGCCATTGGAAATACCAGTGTCCGGTTGTGCTAGAGATGAATAAAAATAGGGACTCCAGGGATGTGGCAAGTGGTCCGAGAAATGGGATACAAGGACGAGGGCACACCAATGGCACCTGCAATGACAGATCAGGGAGACTGAACACATTTGACCGTCCCCGACAGAACCAATATCAGCTGTCCGAAGGTGAAAATGCCCCCGACTTCGCATAGGACTGCCAGGGGCAAGGGAGGGATCCAGTCGAGCTCTGTGTTGACCAGCAAGGTCCTTATGTCACCACTAAGGTCCTGGGTACAGAGTCCCCATTCTTGGTAGACACTGGGGCGACACGTAGTGTGTTATCAAAACGACTGATTCCAAGGGCACCCTTGTCTGGCTCACACATAACGTCGATAGGTTTCGATGGGACGCCCTCCACTAACCCCCTGTCCGTACCTATTACCTTTGACCTAGAAAACAACACTACTGACGCGACATTTCTCCTCTCCTCCAACTCCCCTGACGCCATTATGGGCATTGACTTACTGAAGCATTTTCGAGCTACCATTAGGTGTTCCCCAGATGGAATACGAGTCATCCTGTACGACAACCCAGACATGCCCAGATCCCGTCCCCCACGACACATGTGCTCTATAACTGACGCTGACCTATCCCTGCTTGACACCCTACCTCCGTACCTGTGGGCCAAAAATGACTCTGATGTGGGGCGAATGATGATTGATCCTATTCACATAACTGTACGACAGGACGCTATGCTCCCGAAACTCCCGCAGTATCGGATATCACCAGAGGGTGAGAAGGCACTGGTAGCGATCATTCAGTCTCTGGTAGATGCAGGAGTGGTTGAAGAGGTGGTTAGCAACGTCTGCAACAGCCCAATCCTACCCATTGTTAAGAAGCAAGGTGAAGGAGATGAGAAAGCGTACCGCTTCATCATCGACCTGCGAGAAATTAACAAAGTGGTTGTACCCCAATATCCTGTGGTCTCTGATATCACCACCATTTTGACCCTCATCCCGTCCACTGCCACCACCTTCTCTGTTGTCGACCTTAAAAACGCGTTTTTCTCTATCCCCATTCATCCAGATAGCCGTTATCTGTTCGGCTTCACCCTAAAATCCCGTTCGTACCGATTTTGTAGAGCTCCCCAGGGGTACACTGAAAGTCCCAGCATTTACAGCCAGGCCCTCAAAAGACAGCTGGATGCCTTCCAGCTACCGGAGGGAGTGGTGTTGATCCAATATGTCGATGATATCCTTTTGGCGGCTGACACCACCCCGCTTGCAACGACAGCCACCGTTCAACTCCTACACTTCCTTGCAGAAAATGGCCATAAAGTCTCCAAAAAGAAGTTGCAGTTCTGCCAGCCACAGGTGACTTACCTGGGCCATCTCCTGTCCAAAGAAGGGAGAAAACTTACACCCGACCGAATCCAAACCATCTTAGACACCCCCATCCCGAAGACACAAAAACAAGTCCGCTCTCTGGTTGGCCTAACCTCTTTTTGCAGACAGTGGTTACCTAATTACAGCCTCATTGTGAAACCATTACTTGCCCTGCTGACCAAAGACGTCCCCTCCCCGCTTCCTTGGACCACTGAGTGTCAAGCCTCCTTTAAGGAATTACGGGATGCACTCTGCTCAGCACCCGTCCTCGGAACGCCGGATTACTCCAAACCCTTCTCCCTCTTCACCCATGAAAGGGAGGGATGTGCATTGTCTGTCCTGACTCAATCGATTGGTCTTAAGCAGCGCCCTTGTGCCTACTTCTCCGCCACTCTTGATCCTGTAGCCAGAGCCTTACCTGCCTGCCTTCGAGCAGTAGCTGCTGCTGCTGTCTCAATCCGTCAGAGCGAGGGAATAGTACTTTCCAATCCCCTCACAGTGCTAGTACCCCATGCAGTCGACACCCTCTTGAACCAGACCAAAACCCAGCACCTGACTAGCGCACGACTGACAGGGTACGAGTTGACTTTGCTTGCACCCCACATCACACTAAAGAGATGCACAACTTTGAATCCTGCCACATTGTTACCCCTGCCTGAAAATGACCCCGACATTCCTCCCATCCACGACTGTGTGACCCTCACGGACGAACAGACTAGGAGTAGGGTTGACCTCCGAGACACTGCTTTTCCTGACCCCGATGGAGAGCTATGGGTAGACGGCTCATGCATCAAACTTCCAGATGGCACCACTTCAGCTGCCTATGCAGTAACGACGACCCGGACAGTAGTTGAGACAGCCTGCATCACACAACGATCTGCCCAGGCTGCAGAGCTGATAGCCCTCACCCGAGCATGCATCATAGCCGCAGGGACCACCGCGAACGTATATACGGACAGCCAGTATGCCTTCGGAGTGGTCCACCATTTCGGGCTCCTGTGGAGGGAGAGGGGATTCCTGACGTCCCACGGCACCCCAATCCTCCACGGAGACCTAGTCTCTGCTCTGATTGAAGCAGTTCTCCTCCCCAAACGATTAGCGGTGATCAAATGTCAGGCACACAAAAGGGTGACAGACTTAGTCGGACAAGGGAATGCATTGGCCGACATCACTGCACGCACCACAGCTGAGAATAGGACAGTGACCCGCATGTATGTGACCAGGTCACAAGCAGAGAAATGGAGTGATGCAAGGGTAATGATCAGAGACATTCAGTTGGCTAGCACCCCTCACGAACTGAATAAGTGGGCAAGGGTGGGTTTGAAGGATGAGGAGGGCTGTTGGCGAACGAAGGATGCAAGCAAATGGCTGCTGCCCGACTCATATCTGATTCCCATTCTGACAATGGCTCACTCCCCCGCACACATAGGATCTGCACCCATGATCGAACTCATTTCCAAAGTCTGGCATAACGATAGAATCCCCGACTCAGCCAGACGCCTGGTTCAGCAGTGCCTTATTTGTCTGCAACACAACCCCGGGAAAGGAACTGTAGTACCCCGGGGAGGGTTCGGGATCCCCAATCATCCCTTTGAGGTCCTTCAGATGGACTACATCCAATTAGAGAGATGCCAAAGCCTGAAGTACGTATTAGTCATCGTATGTGCCTTCAGCAAATGGGTAGAAGCCTATCCAACCCGTGACAACACTGCCATGACTACTGCCAAAGTACTACTGAAGGAATTCTTCCCTCGCTATGGCCTTTGTCGAATTTTATGGAGTGACAATGGCCCCCACTTCATAGCAGAAGTTATCCAGCTAATCCTGAAAGGGTTGGGGGTGAAGCAACGATTCCATGCGGTCTTCCACCCCCAATCCGCTGGTCTAGTGGAACGCCACAATGCTACACTCAAGCTGAAGCTGGCAAAAATAGTGGCCACCACTGGACTTAACTGGCCGGATGCCCTCCCACTGGCTTTGTTATCAATGCGCTCCACTCCCACCAAGCACCATTTGACCCCCTATGAGGTCGTGTTTGGGCGGCCTATGAACCTCTGGACTGCTCCCAAACCGACCTCCATTCATGACGTCCCAGACGTCCTACTATCTGATTATTTGTGCAAGTTGACTAAAACGTTGTCTGTCATTCATCAACAGGTGCAGCAGGCCATCCCCGATGCTTCCAGGGGTCCCGGTCACGACATCCAACCGGGAGATTTCGTATTGATACGAAATTTCCAGCGAACCAAGAGTCTGGAACCTCGGTGGACGGGCCCCTGGCAAGTGCTGATCACCACCCGAACGGCGCTCCGAGTGGAGGGGAAGAGGCATTGGCTGCACGCGCATCATTGCCGGAAGGTCTCTGCGAACCTGGCCACGACAGAAAACGTCAGCACC
Organism: Lissotriton vulgaris; assembly: GCF_964263255.1. Classification (NCBI taxonomy): domain Eukaryota; kingdom Metazoa; phylum Chordata; class Amphibia; order Caudata; family Salamandridae; genus Lissotriton; species Lissotriton vulgaris. The sequence continues at coordinate 11,080 of NW_028243994.1, forward strand.
CAAGAAGAGCTCCTGAGCAAAGACCGACCGATATTGGACTGTTATCCCGATACTGAGGCACTCGAACTTGCAAAATTCTCTGATCCCACCGTGCCATCCAGAGAAGGGTATTTCCTGCGTCGAAAGGAGGGAGTCTCGGCTAAGTAGGCCACGGACTAAGTTAAAATCTCAGAACGGTGACCTACACACAATCAAGGGTTGCCGGGAGAGAAGCTAAACAAAGTCTGTGGTTCTGCCCACTACCGAGCCCCTTGAAGGTGATGGAAGCGCCAGATAAGAAGATGATGGAAGCGCCAGATAAGAAGATGATGGAAGCAACGGGAAATACCCAGTACAGAAATCCAAAGACTGACAACTTGCACAAATCAAAGACAATCGCACTCTTCATTGTCTTCCTCTTCTGCCTCCTCCTCATGACCTCCTTCTGGATTCTAGAGGAAAGCACACCGGCTCATGAGACATTGCTACCTACTGCACAGCCAACACCCCTGAAAGAGCATCTCCTAATCTCTCTGTCGCCTCAGCTCCGAGAAAGGCGTAGGGAATTCTGGAACAATTCCTTTGTGCAACTGTTGCACCAACATAACCTTGCTGCAAATGCTACGAACTGTTGGATCTGTGGGTTGCTCCCACATGCCACTGGACACTCCATCCCCTTCATCCCTTCACCCTTCTCAGTTCACGGCTCTTGCCTCGCCTGGTTGATCCTCATGCAAGAGAGCCACAGGGACAACGCCACCTCCAGCCGGACAGTGTCACTCTTCTACTCTGGGTTCTGGCTGAACAAAACAGGAAAGACTCCAGCAGCCCTGTGTCCAGCACTCGCAGGCACCACCTTCATCAAAGACATTCCTGCCAAAGAACGAGTCGAAGTACAGGTGCTCCACAATCCAGCCAGAACCACCTTCACTCATCTGCAAAAACAAACTACCGCCACTCTGACTGTGGCCCTGTCTGTTATCAACATCACCGGCCTTGTGTGCCTAGAAGGCCAGGGAACGCAACTGGTGGGTTACAGCGCCTGCCGAATCGCCAGAACATTGGACTCAGCTGACCCCCCTTCCTTCGTTGCTTCTCCGAACATGTACTTTGTGTGTGGCACCAAGGCTTACACCTGGCTCCCGAAGGGTTGGAAGGGTATCTGTTACATTGCCTTCGTTCTCCCACCCACATATGTAGCCCCTGCCAACCATCACCGGCAGAGGCGTGCAGACGACCTTGGGCAAGCCGACTCCACTGGAGCACAGTTCCTGGATGCAGCAAAGGGACTTGTTCCTCTGTGGGGCCCAATGGCAAACAGCCGTGCTATCCGACACCTGACCCAGGCAGTAGAAACAACGATCAACATCACGGCTGGCATCCTCGCCAACAACACTGCGGAGCTTCAGGCGGTCCGCCTCGTGACCCTCCAAAATCGTCTTGTCTTAGACGTGGTCCTAGCCGACCGAGGAGGAGCATGCCGCATCATCGGATCCAGCTGCTGCACCTACGTGCCTGACAACTCGCCTTCAGTCTACAAAGCCATTGAACACCTCCACAGACTGTCCTCAGAGGTTCACCAAGAGCAGGAAGGATGGTCGCTTGGGAGCTGGTTTTGGGACACTTTGAAAAATTGGGGTTGGAAGTTGTTTTCCTTCGTACTGATACCTATTGTAATATTATGTGGGTGTTGCTTAGGTATCCAATGTCTGCCACCTTTGCTCGGCCTTGCTTCTAACTGTATGTGCCCAAAGACTTTGGACTTCCGAAATGAGCACATGAGCCCCCTCTATGAAGTAGAAATACGTGGCCTTATGGGGATAAATCCAAACTGACAAGTTGGCGAGACATGTTAAAAGGGAGGACTGTGGAATTTTAGTTTACGATCTGAACATTATCTGCGCCAACTTGTCACCTATGCACTACGTGCACGGCAGCCATTCTAGGTCACCTATGTACTACGTGCACGGCAGCCATTTTAGATATCATGGTCTCCCTGTCCACAATCGATCGCCAGCACGTCCCCTCTGACCCAGCAAGCATCCTCCGCGCACCCTGGCTCCCCCTCCCTCCTCCTTCTGAGCACGACCCTTCTGCATGACCCTGTCCATGAGAGTCACGCCAGCGCCCGACCAGCACCTCCTCCCCTCCCATGAATGCCCCTCTGTTGATCAACCTCCCTCCTGCACTGGATTGTCCACGCAGCATGAATACCTCTCCATTGATGGCCCCTCACCCCGTGTCCGACTGTCCACACAGGTCCGAGGCCATTGCCTAAGCCGAGAAATACCATTTACTGCCCTTATTGTATGAGGTCGCTCTCCTTCAAAGGACCCTCTATTGATCCAGGCCTCCCCACCCCCTGTGACATGATCAGGCGCACACATCCCAAGACTCGACGAAACACTCAGCTGCGTGATGACCCTCTCTCTTATCAGCAGGTTGAGGACCTCTATTGTGAATGTATATGGGGGTGGGATTAACACGAGGATTACGGGGATGTCTTTTCCCATGCTCTACAAAGTTGTGATTGTATGAAAGGAAGGTCACATGCCATAAACCAGTGTATAAGAGGCCAGGCCTCTGAGTGGCTGTTAGAGCACCTCGAGACGATACCTTGTTGTCTGATCTGATGTGTTCTGCTCCGTCGGAATAAAACTTCTGTTTCCTGCCTTCTGGTCTCCGGCGCCTGCCTCATTGCTTGATAAATTTGAATGGTACAAGGGCGGTTAGCGCCGGGCAAATCTTGAGAAAGGTCCTAGCCCTACCTTTTTCTACACACCCACTCAGTCACTAATACAGCCATTGACATAGCCACTCATATACCCATCTAGCCACTCACACACACTGAGTCAGTCACCCAAAGAGCTACTCACACACCTAGTCTCTGACCCATACAGTTAATCACCAAGCCACAGCGACGGCTCGTGGAGGGAGTTACGGTGGGGCAGGAGGGTGGGGAGGGGGAGGGGCAGGGTGGAGGTTGCTAAAAACCGGCATATGGATAATTGCAGGTAAGTAAACAATTTAATTAATAAAACGAATTTCGTAGTGCGCCTTGCATCGCAAAATGCAATGCAGTGCGAGCTACGAAATTCGTTTTATTAATTAAATTGTTTACTTACCTGCAATTATCCATATGCCGGTTTTTAGCAACCTCCACCCTGCCCCTCCCCCTCCCCACCCTCCTGCCCCACCGTAACTCCCTCCACGAGCCGTCGCTGCCAAGCCACCAACTCACCCATACAGTTACGCACACACAGACTTACTTACTCACACAAATAATAACACATACTCACTCACCTATACAGTCACTGACAGAAGCACACAATCACCCATATAGTCATTCTCACATTCACTCACTCACCCATACAGGCACTCACAGACCCCATCACTCACCTATAATGCCCTTCACATACCTAATTACTCACCCATATACCAGTGACATGTGGAATCACTCACCAATACAGCCATAAACACACTCCCCTACCCATACAGCCCCTCACACGGCCATTCACTAACCCATACAGCCACTGACTCACCCACTCACTCATCTATGCAGGCAGTCACACACACCCTCACCCACCCACACAGACACTCATAGACCCATACAGGTCCTAAGACTACCAATAAAGCACTCATACAGCCAATAACATACCCACTCACTTATACTGTTGGCAATGCACCTACTACATCATCCATATAGGCACTGATATTCCCACTGATTCATCAATACACCTTGGTATATATATATATTTCACACTCATAAACATTTTATAAACATTCACAGTCACTGGATGAGGTCATCAGTGATGTCATTTAAGATGTCATGAGTGATGTTACTGACCATGTCATGAGTGATGTAATCTGTGAGGTCATAAGCAGTGCATTGTGGGGGCGCAAGTTATAGTTAACTCAGCTAACTAGAACTGCTGACTTTCTCTGGCTTTGTATCAATGAAATGTCAGCCTACCTATAACGTCCCTGTAACCTCTAGTTTTTTCATTGCATGTATATATGTATAAAAAGGTGTTTATACTTACCTGTAAAACATTTACAATCTTGTGGTAAAGGCATCCAGTGTAAAGGCATATCCTGTGTAAAACAAAAGTTGTTGAAAAGACTTTCTTTGTAATGGGATTTTTGTTGTAAAAATTGTATTGTATTCTTAAGCCAATTCATTATAATGGCATTCGTAATTCCGGCATCCATCCATCCAGGATATCGTCAAGGATTTTACCACCTTCTACTTCCTCATCTTAACACAGTACATGTAGTGTCCCCCAAAAGTCAATTCAGTTGCCACTTTTTTTCAATATCTGTCTTACCTTTGAATCACTTTACTCATTCTTTGGACTGCACCTTGTTTTTGTTTGATGATGATGTTCTCTAGCCATCTTCACTAATTTACCTATTTCCATAACTATGTGTCAGGCAGAGACAGCACTGAGTGTAACAAATGTCTCAAAGTCGATTGCTGCAAAACTGAAATATGGTTTCCATTCATCAACACTCAATTCTAGAACCAGCAGCCTTTGTGAAAAATCTGGCAGTAAAAACTGACTTACAACAACCAGCTCTTGTTTTTCAAAACTATCCCTCCAACATAAAATCTTGATTGTGAATGCATTTCCATTGTCCCTGCTACTGTAATCCAGTACCTACCCACGGTCTTGATTCATAGGATAGAGCTTAGTCAGACCACTAAGGTGGCCATATTTCATGGGACCTGACCTCACTGTATTGGTTGTCTTTCACATGGAAACTTGTTTTTAAAGCAGTGTACTTGCCCAATCTAGGGACATGTGAAACAGAGTAGCTAGTGCAAAGACATGACTGTCTCAAAATGTGGTCTGCCAATGTTTTGTACAGCTTTATTACATGAGAGCATACTTCATGTAAAAACATCTATTAGACCTGGCATCCTTTTCATGGTATTGCCCCAAACATTTGGTTTTCACCCCTCCTGTTTGTGAATTTGTTTTTGTTGGCTTTAGGACTCTGTGCATTTTACCACTGATAACTAGCTCTAAAGTGTAGGCCTGGGCGGTGAACTCCACCATGCTCGCTGAGTTTGCAGAGTTTTTCGCACTTCATGCTCCGTGGAGCTTGCGGAGTTCCCAAAAACTCCGCTCTGCATAGTGGAGCAGAGTTTTTTCCGCGCTCACGCTCACCAATGGTAAGTTGGAGCGAGCGAGGAAAATCCAACACTTGCCTGCTTTCCAGTGAGATATCAAAACACAGGCAGTCACGGATTGTTGCTACTGGTGATCCAGTGGTTCACCAACAACAGATACTCCACTACCATATACTCACCTGGGCCCATAAACTCACAAGTGGTCAAAACCGCTGGTCGGCTAAGGGGGTACGTTTAATTTTCACAAACTGTTTAGGATTAGATTATTCAATACTCTCATTCATCACTTAACTAACCCTTCACAGATCAACCAGTTCTTTCTGCTGGTTGATGGACCATTAGTTGAACTAGTTGATGGTGATAATTAACATAACTTTCATTTTTATTCTATAAGAAAATAATCACAGACTCAGGACGCTTTTAAATCTGTATCTGAATTATATGTATGTGAACCATTCCAAAATATAGTGCAGTCACCGTCATTCATAAAAGAGAAAATTCAACTCAAACACTAGACATAAACTTCGGACTCATACAATAATCAATGCTCAGAAAGGGAGAGGACAGAGAGAAAAGGACATCAACAAATAACAAGAAATTATATTTAACAAGGATGGTGTAAAATACCAACCCCCTGGCCAAGGGGCTGGTAAGGGTCCCCCGGGATAGGTCAGGAGACAAAGACTCCAGGACAGGATTCAGGACACGATAGAGGACCTCTCTAGAATACTGATGATTGCGCCGCACCCTCTCTGACACTCTCTTCCTCCTTGAGATTCTTCCGCGATTTTCTGATCTAACTAAAATTAAATTAGGATTGAAAGTTCTGCTTCAGGTTCTGCATTCGGTTCTGCATCTCACAGCATCTCTCCCAGTAACAGCATCTCCCACAGCAGGACTCTCTCCTTCAATCTCACCAATTCTTCATCTTTTGACTAACTAACTAAACTTATCTTAGTTATACCTTTCATTCTGAATTTTCCACCCACTAAAGTTTCAATATTGTAAAATTACAAAATATGATTGGTAAGGCATGGGAGGAAGCGCCATCATACCATTCTTACATGTCAATAAAATCAGTTCAACTATTGTTCGCAAACCCATCCCCTTAATTCTTATTCATAAATGTGATTCTCATACGCCTACACTTTTCACTTTGAAACAATTTAATTTTTAATTTTTTTATAATGTATTTATTAAAGATTGCATATTAAATCACAGCAGACACACATTACATCAGCGTATGCATATACGAAACAATAAAGCATATCGGGTTCTGCTGTTTCATCTTAAGGAAAGGATAACATTTTTAAAACAACTAGCAAAACAGGCTAACGGCAGTACAAACATGAGGCAAGTCTGCTAATCACTGCGTTCTCATACAAAAGTAGGATCATTCTGATAAAGAAACATGTCATGTGAAGTCAATACAGAAAGTGATGGATAAATCATACATCGCTACATACAGATACAGGTGAGTGTTTAACACATCTACTGACAATGCTGGACTCGAACGCGGTGCATCATCGATAAGTGGTACAATTGCATAGGTATCAGTATAGGGCAAACTCAATATTTCAACCCAAATCTATGCCAGCAGGTCAGCAGGCTCAGACGGGGGGGGACTCCGCTCTGTTACGTGACCACTGCAAGAACGGCTCCCAGATATCCCGCGGTCGTGAGGCAGTGGGCATCAGGTCCCAATAGGTGCCTAACTGAGTGTGACCATATGCCACGTCCGATAGCCAGTCTTCGAACTTAGGCCTAGTTCTACGTCCCCATTTCATGGCCACTTGGCGCTTAGCATATAGCAACAATAGAGCATGCAGTTTCCAGCTTTTGGGTTCTGTGTTTGCCACCCAGCCCAGGATGCCGAGGAGCGGGGAGGGACCATCCTCTCTATGTAGAATTTGATTTATAGCTACAAAGATCTCTGACCAGTACTCAGATAGGACCGGACAACTCCAAGCCACATGCATAAAGGTAGCTCCCTCAGCCCCACATTCCCAGCATTTGTCATCGTCTCTGATACCCATGCGGTGAAGAGCTAGTGGAGTACGGTAGAACCTGTGTAGAAACTTAGGGCCCGATGTAGGTAAAAGTGATTTTCCGATTTCAAAATACCGAGGCGGGCCGAATCGGTATTCTGAAATCGGAAAACGAGATGTAGCAAACAAACCGCGAAAAAATAGCGAATCGGTCGGCATCGGTAATGTGAATCGCTACGTACCGAATCGGCACGGACCGAATCGGAAAGTACCGAATCGGCTACCACCGATTCGGAAATAGCCGAATCGGCTACCACCGAATCGGAAATAGCCGAGTCGGTAAAATCCGAATCGGCAATTACCGATTCGGAGGTATGAAAACACACCCATGGCCAAAAAGCCCATAGGAATGCATTGAACAAACCGAATCGGTAAAATCCGAATCGGATTTTACCGATTCGGATTTTACCGATTCGGTTTTTACCGAATCGGTTATATCCGATTCGGTAAAATCCGATTCAGCCAATGAGGTGGCTCCCCCTCCCCCACCCAAACAGGGAGTGGCAACCCTGGCAGGTGCAGCTAATTAAGAACTTTCTGGAGAGCCAGCCTGAGCTGAACACTCACAGTTAGCAGCAGTGGGAGTAGGAGGTAGTGAACTGTTCTGATCAAGATGGCAAACCCTAGTGAGAGCCAGAAGTCCAGCCAGAAGAGGAAGCCAAAGTTCAGCACCATCGAGCTGCAGGTGTTGGTTGAGGAGGTGGTGAGGGTGCACCGGCAGCTATTCGGGAAGCTGTCCCTCAATGTGCCAGACAGCACCAAGAGGAGGCTCTGGAGCGAAATCGCCCAGAAGGTCAATGCTGTGGGTGTCACCCCCAGGTCCCTTGATGAGCTGAAGAAGCGCTTCTATGATATCCGCAGCCTGACCAAACGGAAGATGGCTGAGATCCAGAGGCAGGCTGGAGTCACAGGTGGAGGCAGGAACCCGGCGCCACCCCTCACCGAGCTGGAGGAACTGGTCTCCAGCACCATTGAGAGGGAGAGCGTGACCGGAATTGGGACCCTGGACAGCTCAGCCAGAGCTACAGCTACAGGTAAGAAGCATGCGCATCATGACACACCCTACCAGACACCTCCCCATTAGACACAATGCACAGCCAAACCCCAGCACAGTACTGTAACCAACATACAAGAGACAAGCATCATGGTACATGTAGTCAGCAGAAGTTAGCCAAATATGGCAGTGCAGAATCACAAGACAGGAAACAGTGGAACACATTCTAAGGAGATGCAAGGACATGTGGAATGCTTTAATTGTACTGACTGTAATACATCGGCACTCAATTTACAAATGCTTCTTTGTACCTAGCGGCACCATCAGGCGGACAACCACTGACAACAGAGGCAGCAGCACCATCTACCACTGCACTCGCAGGGCCGAGCACAAGTCAGGCAGCCGAGGAGGAGGAGGAGGAAAACACCATAGGGCTGGGTATTGAGGGAGACCTGGCAATTGACTTCGATTCACTTCACTCCCCACAAATGCCGAGCACACCCCCCTTGCCGTTCTCCCCAGAGAACTCCCCGACAAGGGACCTCCTTCCACCTACACCAGCTCCTGCCACGATCATGGCTGTGGCTCCAGTACACCCTGTCCTGGGAGCAGGGGCTCAGGCCCCGGCCAGCACCACACCCCCACCAGTGGCACCCCAGCCCACTCAGCAGGCCGGCAGCAGCAGTACCCGGCGCCGTGCCATTCCCACCACTGCAGCACCAGCACCGGAGGGCAGTGTCTTCCTGGGCCTCGAAGGTAATATGGTGAAGATCCAAAGGCAGCAGGCGAAGTCCATCATGGCCTGCCAACGCCAGCTCCTGCAGCACAACCTGCAGATGGGGGAAATGGTGAAAGGTTTTCAGGCCTTTGTGGATTCCAACAAGGAGGTAGCAGCAGGTTTAGGCAGGCTAACCACTGCCATTACCCAGTTATGTGGCAGACTGGAGGAGCATGAGCTGGTGTGCAGGCGGGATGCCCGGGTGCAGAACCGCTCCATAAGCCGCCTTGCTGCTGCAACGGCACAACTCTGTCAGCGCGGTGCCAACATGGAGTCTAGTCTCACCCAAAATACCGCAGAGATAACAAGGGGAATGGCCCGCATCACGACAGCAATGGAGGCCATGATTATCTCTAACACTGCCGCAAATCCTGCCCTGGACCTGGGGGATGCTGGGGACAGCAGCAGCCGCAGCAGCCCGGCCAGCGCTGTGTCAGAGCCACGCAGGAGCACCAGGCGCTCCGCAGATGCCGCTGGTCATTCTGAAGGGGGTGAGGGACACCCCAGTGGGGCTGCCAAGCGCTCAAAGAAAGAGCCTTGCAAGGGCGGGTGAGGCAACCTGGACCTTAGACTTTTGTTTTATTTGCTATTACACCTTTTTTTTGTTGCACATCAGTGCAGTAACTGTGTTGCAACAGTATTAAAAATTGCTTTTTCACCACAACCATTTACCTGTCTGTGCATCTGTACTCACTCAGAAATAGTTTTCTGTAATCTCCTCACGTCTGTATCTGCCATCACTTGGCGTACACACCCCAGCTGGCTGTGTCAGTGGCACAGCTTCGTCGTCGTCATGGTCCTTGTAGTCAGACAACTCCACCTCAGTGCCCTTCTTCACCGCAAGGTTGTGTAACATTGCACATACAGCTATGATCTTGCAGCAGGTGATGGGGGTATACTGCCTTGCACCTCCACTCTTGTGCAGGCATCTGAATCTACTTTTCCAGATGCCAAAGGTCCGTTCGACGACATTCCTTGTGCGTATGTGGGCCCGGTTATACCTCCTTTGGCTGGGTGTGGAGGGGTTGAGGTAGGGGGTGAGTATGAATGAGCGGAGGGCATATGCACTGTCGCCTGGAAGAGAAAGGGGTAACATTACACACATGCATACATGTATTCCACCTAGCTACTTTGTGTTATGGGTGTCTGATGATGTGTCTCACCTAGGAGGTATCCTTCACCAAATTCGCCAGCCATCAGCCGTGCATAGATGCCGCTCTGTTGGAAAATATAGGAGTCGTGGGTACTCCCTGGAAATTTTGCTACCAGGTCTGTGATGGTGCACTTCGCATTGCAGATCACCTGCACGTTGATGGTGTGTGTAGACTTCCGATTGCGGTATATGTATTCTGTGTCCGCTGGTGGGCAAATCGGAATGTGCGTGCCATCTATGCAGCCAATGATTTGGGGAAATTGTGCCATCTGGTAGAAGTCAGCTTTAGTTTGTAGCAGTTCTGCGTGGGTTGCAGGGAAAGAGATGTATTGGTCCATCCTGTGTATCATGGCGTCAAGGAATGTGTGGAAGAACCTTGACAGGCTGCTCTGGGTCACCCCTCCTGCCGCTGCAACTCCACTTTGATAGCTGCCAGACGCAAGCAGGTGTAGGCTGCATAGCACCTGGACGTGTGCTGGGATGGCGTGTGCCCTTGGGGTGTGGTGGTCCAACAATGGTTTGAGGTCCCTGATGAGCTCAAGTATGGTGTCAGAGTCCAGCCTGTATCTCTGTAGGATCTCTGCCTCTGTGAGCATGAACAGGGTTATCCTCTGTCTGTAGACCTGTTCATTTCTTTGCCATTCCCTCTGTCCTTCCTGCTGTAGCCGTAGCCGCCTCGCAATGACATAAAAAGCTGCCATCCTGCAAGTTGCAATGCATTTTGGGGCTGTTTTTATGGGTTGGAGTTGGTTACCACCTGATTGTAATCCATGGTAAATACCGAGTGAATTCTACCGAATTAGAGCCGATTTCGGTGTTTCTGTGCCTCCCTACATCTCCCCATCTGTTGGAATCGGGGAATTTCCCGATCGGTGATTCATACGAATCGGTAGGTTCTCCGATTCGGCTCATGTCCGATTCGGTGTATCTACCGATTCGGTACATGGACCGAATCGGCTTTATTCCGATTCGGTGTGTCTACCGATTCGGTACATGGACCGAATCGGATAATTTCCGATTCGGTGTCAGTACCGAATCGGTACATGGACCGATTCGGATAATTTCCGATTCGGTGTCACTACCGATTCGGTACATGGACCGAATCGGTTATTTTCCGATTCGGTGTGTCTACCGATTCGGTACATTGACCGAATCGGTGTTTGCATCCGATTCGGTGTGTTACCGATTCGTTACATATCCGATTTTCGGTATGTACGTATCGGATTCTTTTCCATTCGGTACTCATTCCGATTCGGTTTTCACTCCGATTTTGACTTTTTTTTGTTCCCTACATCTCGATGGCTGTATACCGATCGGTAAGGGCCCAAAATCGGTATTTTCGGCCGTTACCGATCGGTAACGGCCTACCTACATCTGGCCCTTAAAGTGGATAAGTCAAAGTTTATAATTTGGGGAGAGTTCTAACAGCTGCCTGCAACAGAATGACCACTGGTCGTCATCTAAGGGTGTCTCTAGTTCTTCATTCCACATCTGCAGAGATTTAGGCACCACAACAGGGGACTGCTCCTGCATGGAGTTGTATAGGCGTGACACCAGTTTTTCCCGGGATGCCCTTGCTAGTATGTTTTGGAGTGCATTTAGGTGAGGCGGCTCCTCTGGGAACCGGTCCCACATCGCCTTGCATGCAGATTTAAGCTTGTGATATATGAAAGCGTCCCCAAATGACAAAGGCTGGTGTTCTTCCGCAGTCTGCAGATCCAGAAATCTACCCTCTGGATATAAATCTGCAAATGTGTGCAGTGTAGATCCTGCTACAGATACATCTCCACCGCTTACTTCCAGGCAGGGGAGCATGGGGTTCTGTTTGAGGGGGATCGCAGGTGCGTATAACAATGTCAGGGCAGCACGCCTCTGCAGCTCACGCCACGACCAGCGAAGCATGTTGGCTGTGTCAATATCTCCTGCTGGCCTAGGAGTTTTACGATATAATGCAACATTTAAGGGCAGCGGAGCCACCGTGTCAAGTTCAACCGCCACATGTGGTTGGTAAGGTGTAGGGTATGTCCAAAAGTGTAGATATTGGGCCTGTGCGCACAGCGCGTATAGTTGCATGTCTGGAGCACCCATGCCCCCCTGACGCAGTGGCAGTGTCAACAACGCCCACGAAAGTCTGGCCTGGTTCCCAGCCCACACTAGGAACAGTAAATGGGAACGTAGACAAGTGAAAAAACATTGCATCAGTGGGATGGGGATGTTTGCGAATAGGTAGAGGAATTTTGACAATACAATCATTTTCGCAAGCGAATCCTACCAGCCAGAGATAGAGGGAGCTTCGACCATATTGCCACCTTGTCCTCAAGCCAGGACACTGCCCTCCCAAAATTTAGGGTCCAGAGGTCTTGGAGGCTGCGGCTGATCCAAACGCCCAGGTATTTAACCTCATCCACCTCCCAGCGCAGAGGATAATCTGAATGCACTTCGGAAGTATTGTCAGTCAACGGAAACATTACCGACTTGGACCAATTTATAGTCACCCCTGACAATCCCCAGAATTTAACAAATTCCCTCAATAGTGGATTCAGGTTCTCTGCTGGGTTATGCACATATAGAGTGACATCGTCCGCGTAGAGCGAGATCAACAAGCTGGGTGTGCTGAAACTTATACCTCTAGCAGTATGATGTTGTTGAATCCTGGCTGCTAATGGCTCCATGGCGATTGTGAATAGCAAGGGGGACAAGGGGCATCCCTGTCTGGTACCCAATGAAATTGTGAATGGGTCTGATAGCATGCCATTTACTCTCACCCTGGCCCTGGGAGCGGTATAAAGAAGGCGAATTTGATTTATGAAGAGCGGCCTGAATCCCATACACTCCAATATGGTAAAGAGATACAGCCATTCAAGAGAGTCGAATGCCTTTGTGGCATCTAAGAATATGACTGCGGCTTGTACATCAGGATGCAAGTAATGTAGCACCGAGAATACAGTTGTTAAGCTGTGTGTGGTCGCACGGCCAGGTATGAAACCCGATTGGTCTGGAAGCGCCACCATGGGGAGCAAAGGTTGCAGACGATCTGCTATTATTTTCGCATACATTTTCACGTTTACATTAATCAGAGACAAAGGTCTGTATGAGTCAAGGTATTTGTCGTCTTTATCTGGCTTTAGTAGTGTTATGACCAGGGCTTCCCTCATAGAGTCAGGCAGCGTACCTACCTCTAGAGCCTCAGCAAATACCTCATGCAGTCGTGGGGCAAGCTCATCTACATAAGTTTTATAGAACGCTGCCGTAAGGCCATCCGGCCCTGGGGCCTTGTTGAGTGGTAGATCTCTGATGGTTTTGCCGATATCTTGAACCGTCACTGGGTGGTCCATGTATTGCCTGTGTGCTCTGTGAAACCATACAAGCGCTATGGACTCTAGATAAGATGCTAGGGCGTCATGCGGCGCAGTGTGCGAGGACTTATATAAGTCGGAATAATACGTAGTCAACGCTTGTAGTATCTCACTCTGCCCCGTCTTCATGACCCCGGTATTATCAAAAATGGTGTGGACATTCGTGGGTGGTGCAGAGAAGTTGATCATTCTAGCCAGAGTGCGACTGGGCCTGTCACCCTCACCGTACCTTTGTGCCTCAGCCTGTTTACCAAGGAACTTCAGCTCACGCTGGGCTTCCTCGGCGAAGTCCAACAGTTTAGCTTTAATTTTAGAGGCTGTGTCTGGTGTAGGGTCAACACAGAAAGATTGTTCAAGTGTTTTGAGCTCCTCTTCTATTCCAGCTATGGTGCTTCTAATGGCCTTTAGAACCCCAGCCTTGCGCGCTATGCATTAACCTCGTATGACCACTTCCCATAAAACTGCTTCAGTGGACACGGACCCTGCATTATTAGTGACATAGTCTTTTATGTCTTGTCTTATGTCTTCAGTGAAGGCTGCATCTTGAAGCGCATGTGGCGGGAGGCGTCAGGTGAAAGCCCTTGTGGGGGCCCAGGGAATGTCTAGCACTAGAAGGCAGGGTGCATGATCAGAGAGGGAGCAGGCCAGAATCTCAGCAGCAACAGTCCAGGTGGCCACATCTTGAGATACTACCCAAAAATCCAATCTAGACAATGCAGCGTGGTGAGCGGAAACACACGTACCTAGTCTAGTGCGCATGTTGCGGGATCTCCCACTTTGAATTTAATAACATTTTGAATAGGAGTCTTCATCATTGAACTCTTCACTATCTGTTCCTATGCTGTAATATTTAATCTTAGGGCGAGAAAGCAAAGGGCACACGATCTGGGTTAAATCCATTGTTCTTTTTCTCACCATGCCACCCCAGTTTAGACCTGACCATATGCAAATGAGCCTTGGCCCTGTGTCTCATGGGAACAGTCCAGCCAAACTGCCAAACCATGTCCTCCCTGGACCAGAAACAAGCATCCTAGGACCAGTTTCGGGGGTTCACTCCGCTTCAGCCAGGATAGCTTGATACTGGTCCTAGGATGCTTGTTTTCCAGTCCAGGGAGGACCCAGCCTGGCAGTTTGGGCTGGACTGTTCCCATGAGGCACAAGGCCAAGGCTAATTTGCATATGGTCAGGTCTAAACTGGGGTAGCATGGTCAGCAAAAGAACAATGGCTTTAACCCAGATCTCTTGACTGGGGTGAATGTATGACATTGTTCTGCATTCTGTCCATCAATTGTTCTTTTGATAATATTTAATCTTGGCTCTTTTTCAAATGCACAGTCATGACCTTTATGGCTTCACTCAGTCGGCATGCGCGGACTTCGCGACACTCAGTGGAAGAGGTGTGGTGCAGGGGCCAGGGCGACTGACCCTGGAACCCGGGGGCTCAAGGTTCGATCCCCGGTGTCGAGGGCAGATCAGCCCAGCACCATGTGACTCAGGGCAATAGCTCGCCTAATCTTCCCCCAGCGCCTTGATTCCTCCGGGTAATATTTTGCGCTTTACAAATAATGGACATTTACATTTACATTTACTCAGCTTAATCCAGTTATACGAGAGAGGCCTAAATACGCAGTAGTGATAAAGGCAGAAAGACAAATATTAATTTCACAAATAAAGTGGTTGCACTGTATACCACCCACCTCTATTCTATTCCCTTTTACTCATTAGTACTTTTCCCGCATTAGCATTAGTAAATAGATTGGTTTTGTTTCAAGCAAGCAGATGCCATGCACGCGAGTCTTCAAGACTCCATTTTAGTGTCTTCTGCTCATACGCCAAAATTTCCCTCCAAGCATTAATACATCATACTACGTAGATGTAGTTGATGCATGCGCACAACAGTTCCCCGTTTAAAGTGGTATTAGTCCGTCTTCATTGTTATCCACATTGGTACACACATACGCAAGCTTCACTAACCCGCGTGTTCATGTGGTGCGTATTAGTTATTCAGGACACTTTGTTAATATCTTTGTTAGTAAGTTAAACAAATGGATTGCATCCGAGAAAGTCTCTTTTCCATGAAACCTTGCTCCATCACTGGGTCGAGAAAGCTTCTGTTCATGTTGAGGAAGCTGTTGCTTGAGTAGAACTTCTACTCGAGTGGCAGAAAGAAGCAGGGCCCTCTTGCGCTACACTGGGTGCTGTTCACACTGATTTTATAGTGCAGGACAAACACCTGGAGTTAAAAATCAGTGCGAATAGCGTGAGGTAATGCACTCCACAGCTCGTGGAACTCCGCTTAGCTTGGCAGAGTTTTTTTGTCACTCCATGGAGTTCCGCTATGCGGAACTCCGCAAACTCAGCCCAGGCCTTCTAAAGCGCTCTCTCAGTCAAACATGGTAAAATTGGCCTACACCTAATTGGTACAGTAGTAACTGTTATAGCATGTACTCAGAGCCTGTAAATTAAATTCTACCAGTAGGCATGCAGCCCTCATTGTGCCACCCCTAATGAAGCCTTTTAAAAACATGTCTCAGACCTGCTACTACTGCCTGTAGTACAGTTTTAAAGCGGCCATTTTGGCCATGAAAAAAAATCTATTGCCAAGTCTAAACCTTTTTTTTCTATAATACTTATAAGACACCTCTAAGGTAGGTTCAAAAGGCTCACAGAGGAGGTGCTT
>NW_028243995.1:0-25804 GCF_964263255.1 Lissotriton vulgaris
CAGATAGAACAGATGCTGATTCACACTCAATACAGGGCATATATACTTTCATCACGTTACATGAGATCACTGTACATGGAAAATTACTGGTAGGCACAGTAGATATAAGGAAAGACCTTATATGGCACACAAAGCTCATTTAGAAGTCTGCTTCTGCTAATATGGGGGAGGGTTCGGAGGGGTGACTCCCTTTCTTCTTGGTGCTTGGGAGCACAAGTATGGCGCCTCTTAGGAATGCGCTTATTACCTCTGAAACGAGATGAAACCTTGGGTCTCAGAGAAAGAAAGAAAAGTAGGTATTCAGCGTACTGTATAACTCAACTAACAGGGCTTACTCGACTGCTAGGAAGGGGGTGGCACGTGACTATGGTTCGAGTCTAATACATGTGTACACAAAATGGAGTCTGTTTAGATCGTAGTCTGCATACAAAAGAGATGTGAGGCGGGAATACACAAGAAGTTCCTGCATTGACTTAACTAATTAGTGTGTTCTATAGTATACTGGTAAATATAGATACATCATGCTAACAGAAAGGAATAGTATTAATGTATAAAATTGATTCCATCCCTCAGAACCACCCTTTTAGCATGTAAATGTAAATGTAGTACACTTGTAAAGCGCACAGCTGCCCCCGCAACGGGGCGTCCCAGTGCTGTATAACGCTGTGGAACCCTTCCTGCCTCTCCCTGTGGGATCCCCTCCTGGGCACCCCCAAGGTGAATACAAAAGGGGGTGGTGATGGACGGAGCATCTGAATCAATCAAACACTCACACCCAGTCAAAAGATCTGGGTTTAATCCATCATCGTTCTTTAGCCCACTCGGTCATCCCAGTTCAGATATGGCTATATGCAAATCAGTCTGACACTGTGCCTCATGGGAACAGTCCAGCCCGAACTGCCAAGCCATGTCTTCTCTGGACCGGAAACAAGCTGCAGAGGACCGGTTTCTGGCATTCCAGCCGTCTTCAGCCCGGCTTGCTTGAATCCAGTGGCAAAGTGAGCAAGGGACTCACGTCTAAGCATACCCTGCCACACTTATGGTGGCCAAAAGCGGTACAAAAGGGGGTGGTGATGGACGGAGCATCTGAATCAATCAAACACTCACACCCAGTCAACATATCTGAGTTTATTCCATCACCCGTTCTTTAGCCTACTCTGCCACCCCAGTTCAGACATGGCTATATGAAAATCAGCCTGACCCTGTGCCTCATGGGAACAGTCCAGCCCGAACTGCCAAGCCATGTCTTCCCTGGACCGGAAACAAGCTACTGAGGACCGGTATCTGGCATTCCAGCCGTCTTCGGCCCGGCTTGCTTGAATCCAGTGGCAAAGTGAGCAAGGGACTCACGTCTGAGCATACCCTGCCACACTTATGGCAGCCAAAAGCGGTACAAAAGGGGGTGGTGATGGACGGAGCATCTGAATCAATCAAACACTCACACCCAGTCAAAAGATCTGGGTTTAATCGATAACCGTTCTGTAGCCCACTCTGCCACCCCAGTTCAGACATGGCTATATGCAAATCAGTCTGACCCTTTGCCTCATGGTAACAGTCCAGCCCGAACTGCCAGGCCATGTCTTCCCTGGACCGGAAACAAGCTACCGAGGACCGGTTTCTGGCATTCCAGCCGTCTTCAGCCCGGCTAGCTTGAATCCAGTGGCAAAGTGAGCAAGGGACTCACGTCTGAGCATACCCTGCCACACTTATGGCGGCCAAAAGCGGTACAAAAGGGGGTGGTGATGGACGGAGCATCTGAATCAATCAAACACTCACACCCAGTCAAAAGATCTGGGTTTAAACCATCACCGTTCTTTAGCCCACTCTGCCACCCCAGTTCAGACATGGCTGTATGAAAATCAGTCTGACCCTGTGCCTCATGGGAACAGTCCAGCCCAAACTGCCAAGCCATGTCTTCCCTGGACCGGAAACAAGCTACCGAGGACCCCCAAGGTTGAAGCCAGGCATCCCAGTGTTGTTGGGGCCGTTGCGGAGATTAAGCAAGCTATTGCCCAGAGTTGCAGCGTGGGACCCATGATTAGAGTAGGCGCTGAGGCGAGAATTATCGAGTCCGCTGACATTGAGCCCAAGACCCTGCCTCATCAAGAATTGAACCCTGGCCCCGAGCCTGATCTCTGCTTCAGAGTCTGACCCTTCTAACCAGTGAGCCACACTTCTCCACCTTCTCCAGCATGATGTAGCTAATTAAGAAAATCAGTCCTCAAAAATACCCTAATCAATCTGCATCATCTCTTCTATTTCTTGTTGAACGATTTGGGTTTTAACTTTAGTCGGGGATCGTTCATTTTAATGCACAGTAAGAACAACAAGCAGGTCCACAGTGTACACAAAGACAACAGGTAAAGATAACACCTGCTATACCAGCCAACACCATCAGGATCTTCCAACCCCAAGTAGACAATAGACCCCAAAACCATCCAGAAAGGGACCAGGTACCTGTATCGGCATGTATTTCAGAAGCTAATCAATGCAATTTTTTAATGACCAAATGGACAGAGGGGGCGGAGTCAGGGATATACACACAGCAGGAGCTGCTGATCATGCAGCAAGCTCCTCCTTGATCTGCTAAGATAACATCTAACACCTTGCGATTTTGAAGCGAAACGAGTCTTGTGGCCTGAAGCTCCAATGTCAAATTAGTTAATATGCCAGTGGCGGTCTTTATAACGCTTTCAACTACACGAGATAGGCGCCTTAATTCTTTACTAGTGATAATGGGCCTCCAAATAGGAAATACTCATTTGACATTATCAATAAAGTGCTGTTCAGGAGTATCAGTTTGATCTACCTCGGATGTATCCAATTCCCTTTTATCTCGTATCACAGGCAAACTTTGTCCGTCTAACCTATGGTCCTTATGATAATTGGAAGGTGACAGGTGGATGCAGAAAAGATAGGGTAGGACAAGCCCTGATGTGTGTGGCAGGTCCTAATAGTGAATTACAGCCATTTTCTTATTTCACTAGTGCAAGGCTACCTGTTCTCCATAGGCCAGAATGGGCTGTTAGAGTTATTACATTTTATGATCCTAACTGTCTCAGAGAACATGGTAGAAATTCGAGTTTAGTGTGCCTGAACTCAGAATAAAATACATCTTTTAGTGAAGTTGGTTTTAATATTCTGTGTTTGCAAATACCACTTTTAGAAGTAGGTATTTGCTTGTCTAACCATTCAAACCTGCCTCTACTAGGTTGTGTATTCCCATGTCTGGTTTTGTGAGTGACAGGGCTGGGGAATTCCAGCCAGGAGACAGGCTAAATAACACAGTGGTGAATAGAGAGATCTGCATCTAGCTGGATGGGAGGAGTTGCACTGTAACCTTGAATAGGGCTGTGCCTGCCTTCCACAATGCTGGCTCCACCCCCTGGGGAGCAGCTGATGTCTATGCCCTGCACACTGAAAGAAGAGAAGGAGTCCTGTAAACAAAGTGCTCCAG
Source organism: Lissotriton vulgaris (assembly GCF_964263255.1). NCBI lineage: Eukaryota > Metazoa > Chordata > Amphibia > Caudata > Salamandridae > Lissotriton > Lissotriton vulgaris. The sequence goes on from NW_028243995.1 coordinate 3,458, forward strand.
AACTGTACTTGCCTTCCACAATGCTGGCTCCACCTCCTGTGGGGCGTCTGATGTGCATGCCCTGCACTGTGTAAGGAAAGGTGAAGTCTGGTAAACAGAGGGCTTCAGAGCTGGTTTGGGTCGGGAAAAGGCCCCTCTCCCCTCAGAGAACAAAGGATTTTGGGGTATAAATATTGGGACTGATCCCATGAAATTAGATTACTTTGGACTACAAGTAGAAACCTTTCCTAAGGAGAGGAACCTGAGGAAACTGAGGAGAGACTATTCCCAAGCTGAAGTGCTGCTTGGGGAAGTGGCCTGCAGTGGTTGCCTTACTGCCAAAGGAAGGAGAAAGCAACTTTGTGTAATTTGATTTCAACTTGTGAAGGACCTCCAAAGACTTGGAAAAGAGCTTGCCTCCTGCTGGAGTCTCAGGGACAACAGACTTCAACCCCCAGCTCCCTAGAGTTCTTTGGAAGTGCCTGCTGCTGTTTTGGGCCTTCTGCGGAACTGCGTGTCGCAAGGAGCTGGAAGTGTGACTCAACGAGGAGAAGCGTGTCGCTGTGTCTGCTGTTGCAACTCCAAAGGAGGGTCTCGCCTTTGTAGTTGTCGCACTGCACCGCATCAGGAGAAGAATCTCACACAGAGGTCAGAGCGTGTCTACGTCGCTGTGCCTGCCGTCGCAACTCCGAAGGAGAGTGTCGCCGCTGGAACTGTCGCATTGACCAAGAGCACCTCACATCCCGACAAGCGCGCCGCCGCCGGAGCTGCTGGCATCACATCTTGGATGTCGCCGCTGTAGTTATCACATCAAGCGGAAGCTTCACGCATCGTGGGAGAAGAGCGTCACAGCTGGATCTGTTGTTGTCGCATCGTAAGGGTGTTGACGCTGCAGTCCGCGCATCGAACCGAGAACTTCTTGCATCCCCGAGAAGTGTGCCGCATCTGGAAGATCTTCACGAGTTTATTTCTTTGTATCTGATCTTTGCCACATTTCCCATCGCTGCGACATTGCTTGTCTTGGAAGCGCAACGCAACCTAAGGTACATTGACGCTGAGTGTCGCATCTAAGAACCGAACTGAACTAAGCTTAAATCTACCATCTTAAAGTAATCCTAGTGTGTATTTTTGTTGTTTATGGTCTTGTGGTAACACTATATAAAGTCTATTTATTTTAATATAAAACCTGTGTGGTTTCCATTTGTAGTGTTGTCACTGGGTTACTGTATGTGGTCACAACTGCCTAACTTACAACGCCTCTGAAGTAAAGCCCTTCTGCTCATGCCAAGCTACCAAAGGGGTGTGCAGGGGTTATTTTAGGACTGTAATCCCCTTATCCTGACTAGAAGAGAGGGTCCCTATTTGTCACACGTACCTACCTGTGCCGACTAGAGACCCCCAAATCTAACAGTAACCAATAGAAATTAGCATTCATTTTTTGTTATTGAATGACTCCGCAAATTCTGAAGCATATCTTCTGATTTGTTTAGTAATAAAACAGCTCTTTTTAAGCAGAAACTGAAAATAAACCTTAAAAACGTTGAAATATGTTCAGCCTAATACTATAATGTCATTACAAACTTCTTAAACCCCTAAAATAATTTTTAGGCAGTATGGTGAATCCACTAATTAGAGCTGCAGTTTTGTTTCTACCACGTGATCGGAACAAAACCCATAGACTTGGAACAAGACCCTACATTGTATTAAAACGAAAAATAGTAGTAATGTTATATTTAGTAAACATCATTTTAAAAAACTATAGTAATTTTGTGAAAAAGGCAAAGGCAACAAGAATATTAAAGTACTACAAGTGAAAATTAAAAACCATTGGAAATTCACAGAAAGAAAAAATAAGGTTATAGGGACACTAGAGTTCGAAAATAGGATTTAAAAATGCTCAGAATTTTGATGAAAAAACAAAAGGTAACAGGAATGTTAAAGTTAGGAAAACAAATTTTAAAGAATTGAAATTCACTATAGAAACCAAAGGTTATGGGCTGATATTTCACTCTCACAAAACCAAAGAAATTGAGCAGTTATAGTTAGCTGAGCTAACTATAACTCCTGGTAAACACGTAATGCCAGTGGGTCACTGGGACCATCCCTACAGGAACACCATTGTCTCTTCTAATGATATCAGAAGATTCCACACAGTCTAATGCTTGATTTTCAAAATCTTTGTTTATTCTTCAAAAATTTCTTATTATTCAAAATATCTGTTCATTTCACATTTTTTTTATATATGGATCAAATGTTCATGTTCGAGACATCATGTATATTTTATCCAATGCATTTCGGGCCGGTATAAGGCCATTCATCCGGGAATAATGCCGTCAAAAAGATAATGAACATACCCTTTGTTTACAAACGTAATCTTAAAAAGATATCATAAGGTCAAAACATATGGAAGGGTTTAAACATGTATATATCAATAAAATATTTGTATTTGTCATTTTTGTTTGTGCATACGTATTATGTACATGGTAAGTAACAAATGTAACCGAAGAGAAACTTACATGTCTGCCTTTGTACGAATGAGCTTACATGCTAAAGATGAAACAAATGAAAAAATAATAACGTTAATCGTTATTGCTAACTGTCTTAATTATTTCAGGTAGTATGCTGTAGCGTTGAATCTGCTGATTTTCTAACCTGGTGTGAAGCTTGCAAGGTCCGCGCGTGGCGGGTGTCTTCAATTCAAGAACGCCACGTTCAAATGCAGTCTCCATTAGCTCTGTGCTTACACTAGTGGTGCCGATCACGTGATCATGGTGATGGAAGACAGACTCACCTCGGGTTAGCTCGAGTTCTTAGTTGTTCTCATAATCGTGATTGTTCCTATGAATGTTGTGTATACTAATCACTGTAAAAACGGTAAAAAATAAAATGAAACGGAAATAAATAAGTATGTCGGTTATTTACTAGACAAACTGTGAAAGGCTGTAAAAGGTAGTCTCGAACCCCAGTTAAAGGGAGCTCATGAAATCAGTATCCTAACTTAGCATGGTGTGCTATCTCTAAGGTGTCCACCTGATGTGAATTCTAATGGGTATGTATTGTATCTAATATTTATACAGTGATACCAACATTGCATTTTGGGAGCAAAATCATAAGTAACATGCAAATTCTATTCTGTCGTTTAAACCGTTAGGTTTCTGAGTACATAATCTGTAAATCCAATAATTCTCCCTTTGTAGAAGGTGTTTGGTATTGTCCCTTCCTTCTAGTTTGTTGACATTTTCCAGAATAAGGAATTTTAGTTGAGCGATGTTATGATGTTCTTCCATGAAGTGCATTGCCACCGTGGATTTTGTATTTTTCATTCGTATGTTAGATTTGTGTTCTGTGACTCTGGTCTTGATTCGTCGTTCTGTCTTTCCAACATACAAGTTTGCCGCATGGGCATTTTAGTGCATGTATCACGTTGGATGTATTACATGTTGCATTCACTTTTAATTTTATTTCCTGGCCTTTCATCGGATGATTTATTTTATTTCCTTGTGAGATGTTGTTGCAGTGTCCACAATTGTGGCATGGTTTTGTGCCTTTGAAAATTTCCACTGTGTGGTTTTGAGGTCGTATCATTTCTCCCAGATTTTTAGTTCTGGTGAAGGCAAACAAAGGGGGTCTTTAAAGCAATTGTTGAAATCGGGTTCCAAGGTGAGCATTTGCCAATGTTTAAGTATGATCTTTTTGAATTTGATACTGGACGTTGAGAATTTTGATATTGCTACAATTCTTGTTTGCTCTTTTTTGGTACTTGGTTGTAGTAGTATCTCCCTGTTGATTTGGATGGGTTTAGTTCTGGTTTCCTTTATAATGTCATCTGGATACCCTCTTTGGATGAATTTGTTTTCCATTTCTCTCATTCTTGTTTCCATGGTGGTTTGATCAGATACAATTCTTTTTACTCTGGTCATTTGGGAGAATGGTAAAAATCTCTTGAGATTCTGTTCATGAAAACTAGAGTAGTGTAGCATGTTGTTTCTGTCTGTTTTCTTCACATGTAGATCAGTTTCAAAACCATTGTTCTTTAAAATCACCCTGACATCCAGGAATGAAATGGAAGTGTCTGATGTTTCCCACGTCAATTGTATTTGCTCATCTATTCCATTGAATTCTGTCAAAGCTGTGTGTAGTTCTTCTTTGGAACTTGTCCAAATTATGAAAATGTCATCAATATATCTAATGAATAGTTTTAGACTCTCCTGCCATTTTGATTTAGAAAGTATGTGTCTTTCTTCATAGTATTTCATGAACAGGTTCGCATATACCGGTGCTGCCGAATTGCCCATGGCAGTGCCAACAAGTTGTAGATACCATTTGTCTTTGTATTTGAAATAACTTTGATATAATGAGAACAACATTAATTCCATTAAAAATGTTTGAAAGTCAATATCTAAGTTTGTATCCATCAGAGCTTTTTCTATGGCCTCTATACCCAAGGAGTGTGGTATGCTGGTATATAATGAACATACGTCTGCGGTGCATAGTATTATTTGTTCATCCGATTGAATATGAATGTTTTCCAATTTTTGTATGAAATCGGTGGTATCTTTCACATAAGTTTTCATATTTCTGACAGATGGTTGTAAATATTTGTCAAGCAGTTGTCCTATGGGTTCATGTAGACTACCTTTTGTTGATACGATTGGTCGTAGTGGTGGATTGTTTAAGTTTTTGTGGATCTTAGGGACCATGTGTATTGTGGGACTCTTAGGATTGTCTCTTGTAAGGAATTTCTTTGTTTTGTCATTGATGACACCCATTTCATATGCTTTTTCTATAATTGATTTCAAAGTTTGTTTGAATTCCATGGTTGAATTTAGATCTAGTCTCATATATGTGTTGGTATCATTGATTTGTTTTAATACTTTTTGTTCATACATGTCACGGTTCATAATGACGATTGCACCGCCTTTGTCTGCTTTAGTGCAGATAATGTTTTCGTTGTTGGATAATCTCTTTTGGGTGTCCAAATCTTTTTGGCCCATGTTTTTCTTCCCATGTCGATATGGTTTTATTTTGTTTAAGTCCTGTTTCACCATTTTTTCAAAATGTCTATCGTTTTGTGGCTTATTGGTGCCTGAAATGAGCTTGTCGTGCGTAGACCCTGCAGTTGGTCTATTTCTTGTGTTGTGGGTTTGGGTACTATGTTGTCGAAAAAATGACGTAAGCGGTGTTTCCGCATCAATTTGAAAAAGCTTATTTCCAGCTCTAAATTATCCGTTGTGTGTGTGGGTACAAATGACATTTCTTTTTGTAATAGTTGTTTTTCGTGAGTGTTCAAAGGATAATCGCTGATGTTAATAACTAACTGGTCTTGGGTGTTTTCTTTTTGTCCTTGTTGGCACTTGATACGCTCCTCGTGGTTGGTGCTTCTTTCTCCTTTTCCTTTTCTTTTATTCTGTCCTCTCCTGGGTCGCCTTGTTGTGATTGACCCTGTTCTAAAAAATGACTTTGATGACTTTGGACTATGGCTGTGGGTTGTTCTGTTTGTTCTGTATCCACTCTTGTAACAGATTGTAACCCGCTAGTTGTTGGTTGTTGTGGTTGTTTGTTTGATGATGGTGTTTTTCTGGTTCTTTGAGATGAGTCACTATCAGATGATGAGGTTTCCGTTTGCGATGTGTAAGGTTTATTCGCTCTTTTTCTTGCATATACCTCTGCCCAGGTATACACTTCTCCTAAACGGTAGTCAAGGGTGTCTCGTTTGTATTTCCGAATTTTTCTTTCATTTATATCCCTAGTATGTTTCTCCATTTGTATTTGTATATCCTCTAATGTTTTTGTGAGTTCTTCCTTCGATATGAGACCAGTTAATTCTGTTGTAGTTTCCGTTATTTCCTTGGTGAGTTCCTCTAAAATTTCCAATAGCTCTTCTATTATTAGTAGGATGAGGTCCAAAGAACATTTATTGAGGATTTCGTACCATTTCTCTTGAAATTTTTTTGAATTTTTACATAACGATGGCTTAAGGGCGATTCTTAGGCCCCGGGGTATGTGTTGGGTCTTGTGGTATTTTATCAATGTACTTGCATGCATTTGTTGATTGATCTTTCTTTTAAACAAGTAAATTAGATGTCTTATGCTTTGCTCCTTGGTGCGTATATTGGACTCCTGTGAAAGTTCATCCCTGATTAAGGCATAAATTCTGTCTGCCTCATCTGTTTTGAAAGCAAAGGTTGAGGCCCTGGCCTCCGTGCTCCTGGATATCTCATCATAATTACTCATATTTTCTTGTGCGTGCTATCCTTCCCATTGAGGTTTATTGATTTACACGATGCACTGCTTATGACTTCACATATCAAGTCACTCATGATATGCTCAGTGACATCACTGATGACATTTCAAATGACATCCCTGATGATGTCATCAACAGAAACACTCACATACCCATGTATACCCCTTATAACATCTCATACGCCCACTCTCACGCAACCACTGACATACCAATTCACTGACCCATACAAACACTCACACAGCTATCCACTGATCCATACTGCCACTCACACATCAACTCATCCATATAGCCATTATACAACCACTAACTCACATATAAGGTCACTTGTCCACCTACTGACTGACACATACAGCCACGTACACATCCAGTCACACAGGCTTACACTTACATACCCACTCATACACCCATGCAGTCACTCACACACTGAATCAGTCACCCATACAGCTACTCAGAAACCTACTCACTCACCCATACACTTGCTAACACAGCCACTCACTCATGTATACAGTTACTCACACATCTTCTCACTTAGTCATACCTAAACTAACACATGCACTCACTCACCTATACAGTCACTGAAACAAGCTGATACTCTCTCATACAACTTCTCTCACGCTGTCTTACTCGCTCATATAGCTCATACAGCCACTTACACCCATTCGCTCACCCATACAGCCACTTATACACCTAGTCATCCCATACACATACTTATGTACCTGCTCAATTAATCAGCCACTCATGCACCCTCTCATTCACCAATTACAGCCACTGAGAAACCAGCACACTCACTCATACAGCCAATCATTCAACCACTCATTCACCATTACAGTGAATTAGATACCCACTCGCTCACGCATACAAAAACTCACACACCCACTAACTCATGAAAAAAGTCTCTCACATACCCACTCATTATTCTATACACCCACTCACTCACTTATACAGGCCTTCCCAAAGCCATTCACTGATACACCCACTCACTCACCCATGGAAAAATTCAAACACCCAGTCACTCAATGTACAGTTTTTCACACCACTTAAATTCCTACTCACTGACCCGTATAGGTGCTCCCACATCCACTTACCTCAGTATAAATGTTTTACAATTAGTAACTTTTAGAAAACACTGCAAGACAGGGAATGAGTTAATCAGTGGTGTCAAAGACCATGTCATGAGTGATGTCATATATGAGCTCATAATCAGTACATTGTAGGGCCATTAGTGATAGTTAGCTCAGCTAACTATAAGTGCTAAATTTCTCTGGTTTTGCATGAATGAAAAGTCAACCTAACTATAACGCCGCTAAGAATATATATGTAACATAGAAAAAGGTTTTTACCGAAAGGCGTCCATTTGCTGTGTCGGTTTGGTGTCAATAAAGACTCAAACCTCCCTTGCAAGTTCTTTTTTCCTTGTGGATGGATATCTGAGATGGGAGTGTGAAGGGGTAATTGATTTGCGAGTGCACCCCCGCATTGCACGCACCCGCCTGCGAGTGCATCGCTCTGGTGTTATTGGAGCTGTTATATATCTATATATTCACTGAAAAAACCATAGGTTTCACACCAGTTATAGTTAGCTGGAAATTTAAAACCATTGAAATTCCCACGTTATAGTTAGTTGGACTCACTATAACTTGCATGCCTGCAGTGCACTGCTGATGACATCACATATTACATCACTCATGACATGGTCAGTGACATCACTCATGACATCACTGATGACACCATCCAGTGAATGTGTGTCTCTCTGAAAAAGAAATATGTTTTATATGTGTATTGTAAAGGTCGATGGAAGAATAAATGGTTAAATAGGTGTGTAAATGGATGTGTTTTTTAAAAAAAATTGATTGGTTAACTGGCTTATTAAGTGGATCTTAGTGAATACATATATCAGCGAGTAATTTTTAAATATTTAAATATATGTATCAGTTTTTCACTTTGTGTATAAGTGGCTGCATGGGTTGGTGACTGACTCACTGTTTGTATGTGTTTTGAAGACAGCATATGTGCAGGACTGTATGGGTGGATGAGTGTGTATATGTGTGTGTTAGTGAGTGAATGACTGTCTCACTAGTGTCTTTATTAGTAATGACGTATGTTTTAATCAAGTATATGTGAGTTTTGATGTATAAAAGTGAGTATATGTGAGAGTGAGAGATTGTAAGAGTTCCTGTTTAAATAAGTATGTGTTTCTATAAGTGATTGTTTAAGAGAGAAAGTATGTGTAAGTTTCCTTAGTAGTATGGTGGTATTGTGTGTATAGTTGTATATGCAAATAAATGGATGTTCAATAGTTTATTTGCATGTGTGAGTATGTGTGTGAGTAACTTTTGGATGACTGTCGGTGTGTAACAGGATGTATAGGTGTATCACTACATATGATGAGTGAGTAAATGTATGAGTGACTTTATAAAACTGTTGGTGAATGAGTGGATGTGCATATAAATGGTGGAATTACTAAATTGGTTGTTGTAACTGGTATGGGTATCTCCATTTTTTTTTAAATGTTAGTTTCTATTTTTGAATATGTGTTTCAAGGGTTACATTACACTGAAATTAGGTCTGTCACTCTTTCACAAGGATGGTGTCATCAGTGATGTCCATGAGTGATGTCACTGACCATGTCATGAGTGATGTAATATGTGACGTCATCAGCAGTGCATTGCAGGCGCGCAAGTTATAGTGAGTCCAACTAACCATAACATGGGAATTTCAATGGTTTTATGTCAGTAAAATTTCCAGCTAACTATAACTGGTGTGAAACCTATGGTTTTTTCAGTGAGTTTAATAGGTTTTTTTAAATGCTAATTCCTAACTATAACTGGTGCGAAACCTATGGTTTTTTCAGTGAATTTCAAGGGTTTTTTAAATGCTAATTCCTAACTATAACTAGTGTGAAACCTATGGTTTTTTCAGTGAATTTCATAGGTTTTTAAATGCTAATTCCTAACTATATATAGGGCCTCAAACCTATGTTTTTTTCAGTGAATTTCAAAGGTTTTTTAATAGCAAATTTCTATAGCTATGAAATGTAATATTTTTTAAAATGAATCTTATATTGTATATTTATGTAATACTATTTTCTTTATGTATATTGTTCATGGCTTTTTTTTGCCCTGGAGCGCTCCCGGTGCACGTACCGGTGAGTGCACCGGTAAGCGCAGTCTTGCGGCGCGCCCTGATGCGCGTACCAGTGAGCGTCCCGTTAGTGCTAATGCCGCTAAAGAAAAGATCATCGTGACGTATCGCGTAGCGGCGTCCGCGTGATATGCACGGCGTAAGTGCACCCGGAAGCACTTGAGCGCATACGATCGCGCTACGTAAGCGCCCCGAGGCGCATAGCGTAAGCGCATCGGGTCATGTGACCTGAAAATAACACTTTTTATTGGTTCAGGACAGTTTTGGTTTCCAAATGATAAAGCCAGTGTCATGTGACCTGAAAATAACACTTTTCATTGGTTCAGGACAGTTTTGTTTTCCAAAAGATGAAAGACCCCACCTTTTTTCCTCATTTTCACTTTTTACTTTGACTGAGGAAGACCTGTTTGCAGACCTATTTGTGCCTATTTGGACTGAGAAATGGCTACAGTAGCAGCAGCAGCAGGAGCATCTCAACCACCACCACCACCACCACCACAAGGACCACCAAAACACCACAGTGCTGGAGAAGAAGAGGAGGAGGAGGAGAGGCAGTACCTGCCTGAGGATACTACCACCTATAAGCCAAAGGAGCACATAGTCTGGGAGTTTTTTAAAATCCCAAGGGGCCTCAAAAAAGTTAATGCACCAAAGGTGACTTGTATGATCTGTGGCACTGTACTTTCCAGGTGGAACCCTGCCAAAAAGTATTCTTTTGGCAACAACACCATGATTCGCCACATGCAACGCCGGCACCCGAACAACTATGCTGCGGCAGAAGTCAGAGAACTGACCAGAAACCCTCCCCAATCTTCTCCCAGCACCTCCCAAAGTAAGCAACCAACTCCATCGGGTCCAGAGACAAGGGAGATGGTCCCAAACATCCAAACCCAGTTTGGACAATTCAAATAGTTTGCATATTTTGTGGAAGGACAATTAGCTATGGTGAGCAAAGCATTAAACTCATCGACTGTGCTGGTGACAACCACAAGTGCCCAAAAAAACCTTAATTTTTTCCAGATTTTTTTTGCTCCAGTTGAGCCGTTTACAATTCCCTGTTTTTTGTTTGTCCCCATAAAAATAACAAAAAAAAGTAAAAAATGTTCCAAAAAACAATAAAAAAAATATAAAACAACAAAAAGAATAAAAAAACTGTTCTTTTTAGAACTACCTCCAATTTATAAAAAAATGCTACTTTTTAAAAAAAATCTGTCATTCTTTTTTCCCCATGGTACGCTCCCCGGTACGCTCCCCGGTGCGCGTACCTGGCGCTCCCCCCGCGCAAATCGGGAAAAAAAAAATTTTTTTTTTTGCCCCGCGGGGCCCTTTTATGGCCCCCACATCAAACCTAGGGGGTCAGGGGGGTCTACCCTGCCCCCTTTTGGCCATTTCCCCCTTTGTTTTTGCCACCTCTTTTGTCTCGATCCTACTGAGACACAAGTTGGTGGCCGCTCCGGACTGTTTGGAATGTTGACAGACACCCGAGAGCCAATCAACTTTCCACTCGCGTAGCGCCTGGAGCGCGCCCCGGTGCGCGTACCGGGGCGCGCTTATAGATATATATATTTTTTTGAACCTAAATTACTCAAAATCCACTGGAGCACATATCTTGAGGCATAGCAAAGGCACATCGGGCTACCAGTCGCTACAATTTTGCCAAGTTAGGTGGAAATCCATTCAGCCGTTCGGGCTAAAAGTGAGTCCAACCGCCCTATGGAATTTAACATGGGGAAAACATGTTTTGGGACCCCCCTTTTATCTCGGCCCCCGCTTCACAAATCCCCCCCAAACTTTCAGGGAAGGAGTGGAGCACAGCAAGGCAAATTTCAGGAAAATTACAGGAAGATTCCTCCATCGACGCCAAAGTTATTCCCAATAGAATGTTGCGGATTCTCTATGGAAAACAATCCTAACTATAACTACCTACTGGCGATATATATATATCCCCAAGCTCCTGTTACACCACTTACATGAGTCACTCTTAAAAGCGGGTGCTGTAACGCGGTGGTGCCCGCGTGTACAAATAGCGGCTCCAATTTCCTCTAAGATACCCAGCCGGGTTCGAAGAAATACAGCACTCTCGGGTTTTGCAGCGTTCAGCAAAGGATTTTATTACAGAACAAGCGCGTTTCGGGAATGAGATCCCTTCGTCAGTGTTCACATCAGAAAACGCTATGCGGCACCATTATCAGTGTTTGTTGGAGTCATCAAAACAAACAATGGACTTTAACTGTTATTTCATTTTGCGCGCCATCTTTGAGTGTGTTATACTTTAACAGTTTGTCATAGAAACAGTTTTACAATAGGCTGTTGCACCATCAATTCATGCCGGCAAATTTACTATAATGATGAGAATTCATTCTTTACAAGCTAGTGGACATAATTCATCCAGACTTCAAAATTCTGAGAAACAAATAACGTCGTGTTTAACCACAACGTCATCATCATTACGTGTATCGTACTATTCAATGACACTGCAAGATACTGTTTCAGAATGATATTGAATAGTACGATACACGTAATGATGATGACGTTGTGGTTAAACACGACTTTTGAAGTCAATGCAATACATTTATGTGGATAGTATATTTTCTATGTCTATGATGACATGTCACGCACTTGCACTTTAAAAATGAACCGAGCACAATGCATTGTCATGTGATCAAGGCCGCAGGGATGGCCGAAACGCGACGTGGCAAAGCTGTTTTGGGGAAATAAATAATTTGAATGCTGCAACAAATTGGTCCATGCCTCGTGTTTCCATTGGATTGGTGGAGCGCTGCTGCTGCGAGGTATTGCAGATATAGATAGATAGATAGATAGATAGATAGATAGATAGATAGATAGATAGATAGATAGATAGATAGATAGATAGATAGATAGATAGATAGATAGATAGATAGATAGATAGATAGATAGATAGATAGATAGATAGATAGATAGATCCAAGTTTCTCATGCTTTTAATCTGTCTGCGTCCACCTCTCAGGTCTGTTGCTCAGTGGCTGGAGCAGGACCCGCATTTCAAAGCAAATGAGACCCTTGATGCAAATACGCCAACAAAAGAGCAGGCACTCCAGAAAACTATTTACCAATACCATATAACTCTTCGGCTGATGCATTTTGACCTTGCGGTCTTTTTGTAAGCCACATGACACAGTGAATTGTACCCATTCTGCAGCACACATACAAACAGCAATTCAGCTTTCAAAATTGTTTATGTGCAGGAAGGTGTCCCAGTCGCCCCTGCAGTGCAGGGACCCTTGAATACAGTGCATCCCTGCGTTTTAAAAATGTCAGAATGCAGCATTCCCAATTTTGGCAGAACATTGTGCTCCAACACTTTCTTGTAAATATCCACTTTCATTTCTTTCAACTTTCAGCAATGCTAATAAATATAATTACATTGCACATGTATATATGTGGGAAGAAGTCATGAATTATGTAAATCAAAATCTCAAATGGGTCACACTGCTCTCATTTCTCCCTCTGCAATATTTGTAAATTGCAAATATGTTAATGGCACGCTGTTTTCATAACTATTAGTTAAAACGTGATGTTTAAACAAAACTGCAATACAATGCTGACATTTGTTCAAGGACTTAAAATCTCATTGAATGCTTGCCTGCTTTTTTTTTTATTTGTATTATTTATGTTGCTTCAATAGGAAAACTTAGCAAGGATAACTACATACCTATGAATTGTTTCACCTAATGTGTGGTTATTATAGTATTCTAATTAATTAGTGGCTTCATCTGGTAGAAGGCCTACCCTGAATCTTTCTTTCAGTCATAGCTCAAACCATTATGCTAAGCCATAGTCCTTTGTGTTTTTTCAAACTCCTTTTTATGAAAGGTAAGCAAAACATGAACATCTTAAATGTCATCATTTGTGTTGTGGTTGTAAACAACAGTTTCAAAGACATGTGCCATTTTCAGACACAATGTGCTTATCAGAGTGAAGTGAAGTAAAGACTTGTAGCCAAATGTCCATACAAAGGTATTGTCACCCTAGGACTGTAATTGTGAGATCTAAAACAATTAAAATAAGGAATGTGAAATAACAGGAGAGAGTCTGAACTAAGAGAACGAAACAATGAGAATCTATGGAGTCTTGTATGAATACAGTCAGGCAAATGATCAAAGAAGGCACCTTGATCCACAGGAATGACTTTAAATGTGAGCTATTGTTTAATGGGAAGTCAGTGCAAGCCCAAACGTGCTTCAAAAATCGTTCAACCTTGTCAAATTTGGCCATGGTGTTTTGGATTAATTGATACTCATATATATTGTTGTGTAAACATTTCTAGTCAATGCAATTTTTTGTTAGACTGTTAGGTATTTGGGTAAATTATAAATATTTTGGTCACGTAATATTTTTTTGTACGTTCTATTCTATTTTTGGGGTATTTTAAATAATTCTTTTACCTGTATAGTACTTTTTAAATATGCGTTAATGATAATGTACTTAATTTGGTGATAATATTGTAGTTTATATTCTGTGAATCGATATTTTTGAAATATTATATGTTTTTTTAAAGGTGACAATATTCTTGTTTACGATATTTGTGTTTTCGATTTATGTGGTTTTATTTGTTAAATATAGGAATGCATTATTTTTGTTAACATCATTTATTTTACAATACTTTTGTGTTTGGATGTTATATGCTTCGATATTATGTCAGTGATCCGAGCAGAGCAATTAACTTGGCCCAGCAGGAAGACCAAAGGCCTGGAATCTAATCTGAGCTGAGCATGAGAAATATGACATTTTGGATGACCTATAAGTGGTACATATAGGTTGTTGGGACCTTCATATTGCATATTCAAACTTGACACTCATGAGTTACCCCAGTGTGATACCTCTCTGGAATGTGCAGACCTCACGAAGAGAAACTGCACTTCAAGGCAGATTTCTACCATGTGTAAAATACAGTGGCATTGCAGATAAGCAAGTAAACTCTACTGACCATATCCATGGGTGTATGAGTGTCCACTAGTATTATAAGGCCTACCCCAGGTCATCCTCTAACCTTGCTGAGTCCCCTCTGTGCCAGATCACCTGTGTACAATTGCCAGCTGAGCATAATGGCAGTCTCAGCATGGACACGTGGTCTCAGGCACACACATAAGAGTCAACATGTAACCAGCCCAGTGCCCCTTAACTAAGCTACATTGCAGTTGCCTTATCTTAAAAGGTGGACACTGGTGGTAAATAAACACAGTCACATTTCCATGTGATTACTGTGGGTGAGATTTGAGTGCTAAGTATCATCCACTGTACAAAGTCCAAAAGCCAGGTTCAAAAAGTGAAAAGCCACTTAGATAAGCAGAACCCATAGTGCCACAAACCTCAAGCACACCACCATCTTCCAGGACTTCTCAACTAGGGAATATAAAGCATTAATCACCAGATGCTCTACTTCAGACAGTTTCTCTAGGCCATTAACCTTGATATAAATATCACTCCAAGCAGACCAGCCTTCTCAGGAGACTTCAAGGTAACATCACTAACATCATTCTCAATCATAGCGACCTTTATATAAGAAACGACAAACAAGATTAGCTTCAAATCAGATCCATCCTCTTAAACATAGAAGCCCTACATTTCTACATGTACAGCCAGACATAATCTCAATTCCATCCTTACCAGCTCAGTCTAGGTTACTGTGACAGCAGGCAATCCCCAAAAATACCTATAGTGACTAGGATGCAAATATGCCTGTGAAGAAAGTACACCCATTCTAGAAATGGTTCTACTCATAAGTAGGATGTTGCAAGCTGAAAGCAGAACCTGTAATAGACCATGAAAGGAACGGAAACTGCAGTGAATAGTACCACTCAGGAATATACACATTTCCCCCAAAAATTACAATGAGACTAAGTTATACTCAGTACTTCTATGAACGAGTGCACCCTTTTAAAGAAATTAACTTAATAAATGCCAGAATGTACCACCTTCCGCATCACCCACCTGAAAGAAGTTTGTATCACATAGGAGAACAAATACTATCATCGCACAGCATGGGATAGGAGAATATATGTATGTGGTATTTATATATATTTATATAGCACAAACAGCCAAAATGCATTTGAGTGTTGCACAAGTCAAAGACAAGCAAAAAGTCAATGAATGATAACAGAAGTAGCCGGTTTGTGGAAGGGTAATGCCTTGTGATGCAGTTTTCTTTATTGAGATAGGAATAAGTGCCTCCCTGACTGCATGAGTAGGTGCAAATTGCATACTGTTAAATTGCATACTATAAGCAAGTGCTCACTATGGGGCATATTAGCAAGAACCTCGTCCAAATTATCGCTGTTTTAGCGGCAGGAAACTGCCGCTAAAACGGCGATAATGGGCTTGCTAATGTGCGTTATAGCATTCCAATAGAAGCCCAGGTTAGATGTTAGATGCTAAAAAGAGTGGCATTGACAGGGACCTAGGTCTATCTAATGTAGACATTACTTGGTTTGACCACAGCGGGTTAAACTTACATAAATTGCTGCCTTTGGTTAACAGCATTGTGGATAGCCAACATCCAGAGCTCATGAATGTGAACTGTACACTGTGGTGGCAATGACCTAGGGACTGTACAACCTAGTGAAGGATACCCTCCAACATACCACCTTGGTGTTCTCCAACACTTGCCAAGGACAAAAGTGGCAATGGCCAAACCCATTTTGTCAACAGATAGAGAAAACCAGGAAGATGTCAATAAAGCTGTTTCTGCATTTCTGCAAGACAACAACATGGGCTCTATACCCCCATAACAAATTAGGCTTCAAAATGAATGAAATATATTAAAAAGACAGGGTCCATTTTGCAGACACAGGCAACAACAAATTAAAAGACAGTCTTCTACATGCACTGGCTGGGTGAAGTCGGATGGACTACTCTATAGAGTATTTTGTGTTAATAAACGATTGACTTTTCTTCACTGCCAATGGACTGATCATTTGGTAAGAGGACAACGAGGGGCTATTGGTAGGTATATCTCCATAGATTATTTTTGTAATATGTCAGTTGGCGACTCTGGCGGGACTCCACGTTTGGGGTCTTCCTCCCGTAATACGGGCAAGAAAGGACTCATGAAGGGGTACTCTGGTCGAGGGGGTGGACTGACTAACGATTCTGGCTGAACTCCGCTCTCGCAATCAGAGAGTCCCAGCTGCTAATGACCCCTTGCCGGAGTCCTATGGGCGAAACCCAGGAGCTGACTGTGTTGGTCTTCAGGAGTGGGCAGTGGAGATAACGTAATCATACCTGTGTGCTCCAGGTGAGTATATTGATTTGTTGTCTTTGGATTACGCTGTTGAGAGGCGTTTTTTTAAACAGTTAACTGTATTTGGCTAGTGGTCGGTTTGCCACGGAGAACTTTGGAGGTCTGACGGGGTGGCATTGAGGCTACGTGGGCATATGCTCCACATACTTGTTTGGTGAATAATAGAGGTTTTCGATCAGATGCTCTGGTGTGGCATGTGTGGTGCGCACCCGGCCGGACTGTTCTTGGAAAGGCCCATGGGTGCAACTGGGTAGCCTTCTAGACACATCCGAAGTGGCGCAAGGGCAGCGGGCTCAGTCAGAATAGTCCTGAAGGTGAACCAGGGAGACTATGGGATGGTATGTAGGCCGGTCTTTCTGATGGCCTCTTGGTAGTATTGGGACTGCCTGTTTTGGTATCTGTCAGTCTGGTAGTCAGAAATATACGAGTTCTCCACGAACGAAAGTCGACGGGCTCCGTTCTTTGGTTGTTTGGTTCTGGAAAAGACATGTCACTATAAAATATTGTATGTTTCCTTCATGTGTTTTTCGTTGTGGAACAGATTCTGTCAGAGGAGAGATTGAATATGAGTGAACATGGCCATGTTTGAAAGTGTGTGAGAAGGGTGTATCGTCGATAAACAAAATGTGGTGTTTTAGTAAAATGTGTTTTGGATGTTGTTGCCGCCGGAAGACCGGACGATTGGATGAAAGCCAGGCTGCCCCGCCAGAGGGCAGCCCAAATTTTGATATGTATGTAAAACATGGCCTTACGCCTATTCTGTTTAGTAATTTATGGCACAAGTATACAAAGGACTATGTGGAATTGGAATTGCCTTTAACCGGATCATTTGATGAGAAAAAGATCAGTATTTACAGGATCGATTATTTGCTAAAAGAAGCTGGCAGGCAATGTTCGATTCTTTAAAGCTGTGGTGGAAACGTCGTTGCATGAGGGAAAAAAATTACTTAAAGTGAAAAATGGTCAGACCATAACCCAAAAGGCTATAGCCTATAATAGGGAACAAACTGAGAAAAACGTTGAATGTATAGGTAGGCAGTTTAAGTTACAGGTAGATAAAAGTTATACAGTTCGGACTGAGCCAGGGGATGAAATCGAGGACTTAGTGGATGTGCGTCCCCCGCCTCCTTATGCTCCGCAACGAGTGTACCCTGCGATACCACTTGTAAATGCCCCCCGCCCCACCCGTTTCACAAGCAACGGCCCCGGTCGTTGCTGCGGCTTCTACGCCCATGGGGCCAACATTTACTCCCGTTCCCCCTGTACCAGGCACGGCTACATTATTGACCAGTGGCTCGTCTCCTCCCCTTCTGTCCCCGGTGACCTTAGCTTCACCGGCCTCGGCCTGGCCTTCCCTGTCAGCCACGTCGACTCCTGCTGCGATTGATTCGACCCCCTCCCATGCCTCAGGGACTCTGGGCACCCGGAGGCTGTATACCCGCAACACAGTAGGTTCAAAGGAAAAACAGATGGTGATAGATCAAGCATCTCAATGAGTGCGAAATGCCATTTACACAATTACGGATATATGGGGGACCATGCAGGATTATGAGCCAATTATGCAGCAATATGCTTTAGAGACTATGGATTTCTGCCTAATTTCCCTGTGGGAGCAATGTTTCACAGATGGAAGGGCCCCGCAGGTCTTATACGACATTTTGGACTGGGCACACAAATTTGAATTAGGTTTAGAACATGTATATGGAAATTTGGTGACTATAATGAAGTATCGAGAAAGGTTGTTTACTAAATGCCCAAAATGGGATACTCAACATCCCATGCGGGAAGTGCATCAGATCTATCCCTCCTAAATCCCTGAGGTCAGAGACAATGCTAATCAAGTTGTTCAAGCTCATGTCAAAGCTCGATTTCAAGAACAATGGGTTTATACCCCATGGAAAAGAAGTGAGGTTCTCTCCCTCAAATCCCAATTACCTGACCCTCGGAAAAATCCCACCGCTTATTATAAGGAACTCACTGAGGCCGCTTCATCGGCCGTGATGACCTTAGCTAATATTGAATAATTTTTTGGGTTGTTGGTTCCGGTCGACGTGTGGCGGCAGGTGCATGATCATCCTCATGTTAACAAATTGGGAATAAATTAAAGACTGGGATAATGACCGGAAACTTGGAGACAAACCAGGACCGAAAATGTTAGTGTTGCCGGGTCGGATTATCACATACATGCACTCTTTAATTCCACCCAGGAATGTGGATTGGGATAAATTAACTGCTTGCAAACAAAAAAAGGATGAGAGTGTATCAGATTTATTTACTAGATTTGAAGGGGTGCTTATTGATTTCAGTGGACAAGACTTGTCAGTGGAAGGTGGGGTAAGATTAATTGTGAATCAGTTTGTGACTAATCTGCTACCCGAAATATCTGCTCGGCTCCAGGCAGCCGAAAGCACTTGGACCACTTCTACTCCTTCTGTTATTTTGAGTATGGCCCAATATTATGAGCACAGAGAAAACGCGAGTAAAGATTAATCTGACAAGAAGACAAAAGATCTTAAGACTCGATTGTTATTACAACAAGTAGCCAGAGGACGGGGTAGAGACGCAGTGGGAAAGGGGTTTGTTTC
Source organism: Lissotriton vulgaris (assembly GCF_964263255.1). Lineage (NCBI taxonomy): Eukaryota > Metazoa > Chordata > Amphibia > Caudata > Salamandridae > Lissotriton > Lissotriton vulgaris. The sequence goes on from NW_028243995.1 coordinate 22,688, forward strand.
AAAGGGGTGGGAGTAGGACGGGGAGGAGGTCCAGCTGTTGCTTTGGGACCAAACCAATGTGCTTATTGTAAACAGGAAGGACATTGGCGAGCGCAGTGTCCTTTCCTTTTAGCACAAAATGCAGCTGTAAGAGGCAGAGGGAGAGGACAAGGAGGAATTGACCGGAGTGACATGAGAAGAGAAGAAGTGACAGGAGGTGAGGCAGGAGGAAATTGTTTTGAAAAAGCAAAAGGGAGACAGTACTATAATGAAGATTGTGGAACAGGAGGGTCAGATGAGTAAAACTATGCATAGGACAGCCACGGACAGAGCAGGGGCTGAGTGGCAGTACCTGTCGATCAGAGAGGGCATTATGTTAAAGGACAATTAATGGGAACTGTTGAGGATTTTTTAGTAGACACAGGTGCAATGAATAGTTTGATTGCTCGTTCACTGGTCCCAGGGGCTGCTCTGTCCGGGCAAAATAATATTTCAGTCGGGCTTTCTGGTATCCCGGTAGTGAGCCCCACATCTAAGCCTCTCCCGCTTACCATAGGTCCAGTCACGGTGGATTCCCCATTTTTGCTAACTTCACATTGTGGGGAAAAATTATTAGGGTTAGACCTGCTAAAGAAATTGCGTGCAAAGATATTTTGTTCCCCTGGCTGAGTGTATATAACTATTCAATCGCCTGACTAGCACACTCGGCAGAGTTTTGCTAAAAATGAACCCCTCCCTCCTGAGCTGGCTGTCATTCCGTCTACATTATGGGCGACAGGTGATACTGATGTTGGCCTCTTGAATATTCCGCCAGTCTCTATTACTTTGAAACCGAATGCCCGTTTGCCCCCTGTCAGGAGGCTTTTGATTCTCTGAAAACTTCTCTCTGTTCGGCCTCTGTTTTAGGGACTCCTGACTACCGAAAGCCTTTTGTGCTCTATGTGCAAGAGGTGGACCTTTGCTCGCTTTCTGTGTTAACACAAGGATTTGGTGGTAAGCAAAGGCCTTGTGCTTATTTTTGGGCAGTATTGGATTATGTTGCCAGAGAACTTCCTAGCTGTTTGAGGGCTACTGCCGCAGTGACGGTGGCCATCCGACAGTTGGAAGGACTCGTTTTAAATTCCAACCTCACAGTGATGGTACTGCATGCTGTGGACACCCTGTTGAATAAAACTAAGACTCAGCACCTTACGAGTGCACGACTTACTGGAAATGAATTAATTTTATTTGCTCCCCATAGTACTATCAAAAGGTGTGCCACTCTGAATCCAGCCACATTACTATCCCTCCTTCGGATGAACCAAATAATCACATATACGATTGTATATTTCGGACTGAGGAAGAAATGAAGTACGGGTGGACCTCACAGACACACCCCTATCTGACCCCCAAGGGGAGTTGTATATGGATGGCTCTTGTTTCAAGTTACCAGATGGAACAACGAGAGCTGCCTATGCAATCACTACTCTTTGCACCATAATTGAGGCTTCTCAAGTTCCCTATCATTCTGCGCAAGCAGCTGAGCTAATAGCGCTGCTGCGAGCCTGTGAGTTAAGTGAAGGATTGGAGGTAAACATTATTACTGACAGCCAATACATCTTTGGTGTGGCTCAAAGCTTTGGCAAACTGTGGGCAGAAATGGGATTTCTCACCTCACATGGCCAGCGAATACAACATGGCCCTTTGATATTAAGGTTGCTAACTGCTTTGATACTGCCCCGAAAGGTTGCAATTGTGAAGTGTAGTGCACACAAGGCAATAGTGGACACTGTAGGAGAGGGGGGTGCTTTTGCTGATCAAACAGCTAAGGAGACAGCTAGATCTAAAGTGTCTCCCATGTATGTAAGCTCGGCTAGATGGATTGAGGAGTCTGACATGTTTGATAACACTATGGATAGTGTCCGAGAGATACAGAAAGAAGCTCCCCCTGCTGATCTGTTTCGTTGGGAAACTGGGGAGGGGAGGTTGGATTACAATGGTTGTTGGATTGACTTAAGTGAGAAACAATGGTGGATGCTTCCCAATGCATTCTTTAATGCCGTAATAGTTGTGGCTCATGGAACAGCGCATGTTGGAACGCTGGGTATTTGCTCTTTGTTAGACCCAGTTTAGAATAATAATAATATTGCTAAAACTGTGGCTCATTTAGTTGAACACACAATTTTGCACCCCCATCCTTACCTTTTGAAGTACTCCAGATGGATTACATACAGTTAGAAAGAGTGAATAATTTGAAATATGTTCTGGTGGTGGTCTGTGCTTTTAGAAAATGGGTGGAAACCTACCCCACTAAGGAAAACACAGCCCTGGCACCGGCCAAAGCCTTGATTAAGGAGTACTTCCCAAGATATGGAGTACCTACAGTGATTTGGTCAGATTCCAGGAAACACTTTAATGCAGATTTTATCAAGCATATCTGTAATGGATTACACATCAAAGAGAAATGTCATGCTGCCAGGCACTCCCAGTCTGCAGGGTTGGTTGAAAAATATAATGGGAGTTTGAAATTGAAAATGGCAAAAATTCAGAAAAGCACCGGATTAAAGTGGCCCGACGCTTTGCCATTAGATTTAATGTCGTTGCGGGTCACCCCTCATTCCCGGTCAGGATTGTCACCCTATCATTGTTGGGCGGCCAGCTAACATTTGGGGCATTCCACGACCAAGGAACTTTCGAGAAACTGATTACCCAATGATGACATACTACTTGTATGCTTTGACTAAAGATCTTTGTTCTATCCATCAACAGGTGTCAGATACACTGCAGCCCCTGCCAGAGGGTCCTGGACATCGTTTGGAACCTGGCCAATGGTTGATGGTGAAATGTAAAATTATCAGAGAAAATCTAGTCTGGAGCCCAGGTGGACCGAACCAGTTCAAATTCTACTGGCTACTTGAACAGCGGTGAAGGTGAATGGACGGAAACACTGGATTCATGTTTCCCATCTAAAAAAAAGTACCTTTCCCGCTTCCTTTTGATCAACCGACTCCAGAAGGGATCTTGACCCAGGAAAGTGAGAGAGCTCCTTGTATTGTTCCTTTTTTGGACCCCCAAGAAATTGAGAAGAGGCAAGAGGAAGGAGCATCAGGCACAAGAGGGGTTTCTTATCAACAGTGAAATTGGCCCCAGAATCGGTTC
>NW_028243996.1:0-27161 GCF_964263255.1 Lissotriton vulgaris
GCTGATTTTCGACAAAAGAGATAACACCCCCCCATTACGTCATGCTTCAGAAATGTGGAAAATGGTCCGTTTTCAAATGTTTTATTTTTGAACGTCAGTTCACATTTGTAGGTGGATCATCAGTGTTAGAGCTAAAATTAGCATGTTTAAAGTGATTTTCATGCTTCCAGGGGCCCAAAACACAAGATTTATGGAATGGTTAAAAGTGCATGAAAATGGCCAATTTACTCACTCTGAGTTCTCAAAAAGGGTTTCTTCACCCCGGGAAGTTAATTAAATACCATTTGGAGGCATTTAATGTTCGAGCAAAAACGGCTGATTTTCGACAAAAGAGATAACACCCCCCATTACGTCATGCTTCAGAAATGTGGAAAATGGTCCGTTTTCAAATGTTTTATTTTTGAACGTCAGTTCACATTTGTAGGTGGATCATCAGTGTTAGAGCTAAAATTAGCATGTTTAAAGTGATTTTCATGCTTCCAGGGGCTCGGGAAGTTAATTAAATACCATTTGGAGGCATTTAATGTTCGAGCAAAAACGGCTGATTTTCGACAAAAGAGATAACACCCCCCCATTACGTCATGCTTCAGAAATGTGGAAAATGGTCCGTTTTCAAATGTTTTATTTTTGAACGTCAGTTCACATTTGTAGGTGGATCATCAGTGTTAGAGCTAAAATTAGCATGTTTAAAGTGATTTTCATGCTTCCAGGGGCCCAAAACACAAGATTTATGGAATGGTTAAAAGTGCATGAAAATGGCCAATTTACTCACTCTGAGTTCTCAAAAAGGGTTTCTTCACCCCGGGAAGTTAATTAAATACCATTTGGAGGCATTTAATGTTCGAGCAAAAACGGCTGATTTTCGACAAAAGAGATAACACCCCCCCATTACGTCATGCTTCAGAAATGTGGAAAATGGTCCGTTTTCAAATGTTTTATTTTTGAACGTCAGTTCACATTTGTAGGTGGATCATCAGTGTTAGAGCTAAAATTAGCATGTTTAAAGTGATTTTCATGCTTCCAGGGGCTCGGGAAGTTAATTAAATACCATTTGGAGGCATTTAATGTTCGAGCAAAAACGGCTGATTTTCGACAAAAGAGATAACACCCCCCCATTACGTCATGCTTCAGAAATGTGGAAAATGGTCCGTTTTCAAATGTTTTATTTTTGAACGTCAGTTCACATTTGTAGGTGGATCATCAGTGTTAGAGCTAAAATTAGCATGTTTAAAGTGATTTTCATGCTTCCAGGGGCTCGGGAAGTTAATTAAATACCATTTGGAGGCATTTAATGTTCGAGCAAAAACGGCTGATTTTCGACAAAAGAGATAACACCCCCCCATTACGTCATGCTTCAGAAATGTGGAAAATGGTCCGTTTTCAAATGTTTTATTTTTGAACGTCAGTTCACATTTGTAGGTGGATCATCAGTGTTAGAGCTAAAATTAGCATGTTTAAAGTGATTTTCATGCTTCCAGGGGCTCGGGAAGTTAATTAAATACCATTTGGAGGCATTTAATGTTCGAGCAAAAACGGCTGATTTTCGACAAAAGAGATAACACCCCCCCATTACGTCATGCTTCAGAAATGTGGAAAATGGTCCGTTTTCAAATGTTTTATTTTTGAACGTCAGTTCACATTTGTAGGTGGATCATCAGTGTTAGAGCTAAAATTAGCATGTTTAAAGTGATTTTCATGCTTCCAGGGGCTCGGGAAGTTAATTAAATACCATTTGGAGGCATTTAATGTTCAAGCAAAAACGGCTGATTTTCGACAAAAGAGATAACACCCCCCCATTACGTCATGCTTCAGAAATGTGGAAAATGGTCCGTTTTCAAATGTTTTATTTTTGAACGTCAGTTCACATTTGTAGGTGGATCATCAGTGTTAGAGCTAAAATTAGCATGTTTAAAGTGATTTTCATGCTTCCAGGGGCTCGGGAAGTTAATTAAATACCATTTGGAGGCATTTAATGTTCGAGCAAAAACGGCTGATTTTCGACAAAAGAGATAACACCCCCCCATTACGTCATGCTTCAGAAATGTGGAAAATGGTCCGTTTTCAAATGTTTTATTTTTGAACGTCAGTTCACATTTGTAGGTGGATCATCAGTGTTAGAGCTAAAATTAGCATGTTTAAAGTGATTTTCATGCTTCCAGGGGCCCAAAACACAAGATTTATGGAATGGTTAAAAGTGCATGAAAATGGCCAATTTACTCACTCTGAGTTCTCAAAAAGGGTTTCTTCACCCCGGGAAGTTAATTAAATACCATTTGGAGGCATTTAATGTTCGAGCAAAAACTGCTGATTTTCGACAAAAGAGATAACACCCCCCCATTACGTCATGCTTCAGAAATGTGGAAAATGGTCCGTTTTCAAATGTTTTATTTTTGAACGTCAGTTCACATTTGTAGGTGGATCATCAGTGTTAGAGCTAAAATTAGCATGTTTAAAGTGATTTTCATGCTTCCAGGGGCCCAAAACACAAGATTTATGGAATGGTTAAAAGTGCATGAAAATGGCCAATTTACTCACTCTGAGTTCTCAAAAAGGGTTTCTTCACCCCGGGAAGTTAATTAAATACCATTTGGAGGCATTTAATGTTCGAGCAAAAACGGCTGATTTTCGACAAAAGAGATAACACCCCCCCCATTACGTCATGCTTCAGTAATGTGGAAAATGGTCCGTTTTCAAATGTTTTATTTTTGAACGTCAGTTCACATTTGTAGGTGGATCATCAGTGTTAGAGCTAAAATTAGCATGTTTAAAGTGATTTTCATGCTTCCAGGGGCTCGGGAAGTTAATTAAATACCATTTGGAGGCATTTAATGTTCGAGCAAAAACGGCTGATTTTCGACAAAAGAGATAACACCCCCCATTACGTCATGCTTCAGAAATGTGAAAAATGGTCCGTTTTCAAATGTTTTATTTTTGAACGTCAGTTCACATTTGTAGGTGGATCATCAGTGTTAGAGCTAAAATTAGCATGTTTTAAAGTGATTTTCATGCTTCCAGGGGCTCGGGAAGTTAATTAAATACCATTTGGAGGCATTTAATGTTCGAGCAAAAACGGCTGATTTTCGACAAAAGAGATAACACCCCCCCATTATGTCATGCTTCAGAAATGTGGAAAATGGTCCGTTTTCAAATGTTTTATTTTTGAACGTCAGTTCACATTTGTAGGTGGATCATCAGTGTTAGAGCTAAAATTAGCATGTTTAAAGTGATTTTCATGCTTCCAGGGGCTCGGGAAGTTAATTAAATACCATTTGGAGGCATTTAATGTTCGAGCAAAAACGGCTGATTTTCGACAAAAGAGATAACACCCCCCCATTACGTCATGCTTCAGAAATGTGGAAAATGGTCCGTTTTCAAATGTTTTATTTTTGAACGTCAGTTCACATTTGTAGGTGGATCATCAGTGTTAGAGCTAAAATTAGCATGTTTAAAGTGATTTTCATGCTTCCAGGGGCTCGGGAAGTTAATTAAATACCATTTGGAGGCATTTAATGTTCGAGCAAAAACGGCTGATTTTCGACAAAAGAGATAACACCCCCCCATTACGTCATGCTTCAGAAATGTGGAAAATGGTCCGTTTTCAAATGTTTTATTTTTGAACGTCAGTTCACATTTGTAGGTGGATCATCAGTGTTAGAGCTAAAATTAGCATGTTTAAAGTGATTTTCATGCTTCCAGGGGCCCAAAACACAAGATTTATGGAATGGTTAAAAGTGCATGAAAATGGCCAATTTACTCACTCTGAGTTCTCAAAAAGGGTTTCTTCACCCCGGGAAGTTAATTAAATACCATTTGGAGGCATTTAATGTTCGAGCAAAAACTGCTGATTTTCGACAAAAGAGATAACACCCCCCCATTACGTCATGCTTCAGAAATGTGGAAAATGGTCCGTTTTCAAATGTTTTATTTTTGAAAGTCAGTTCACATTTGTAGGTGGATCATCAGTGTTAGAGCTAAAATTAGCATGTTTAAAGTGATTTTCATGCTTCCAGGGGCCCAAAACACAAGATTTATGGAATGGTTAAAAGTGCATGAAAATGGCCAATTTACTCACTCTGAGTTCTCAAAAAGGGTTTCTTCACCCCGGGAAGTTAATTAAATACCATTTGGAGGCATTTAATGTTCGAGCAAAAACGGCTGATTTTCGACAAAAGAGATAACACCCCCCCCATTACGTCATGCTTCAGAAATGTGGAAAATGGTCCGTTTTCAAATGTTTTATTTTTGAACGTCAGTTCACATTTGTAGGTAGATCATCAGTGTTAGAGCTAAAATTAGCATGTTTAAAGTGATTTTCATGCTTCCAGGGGCTCGGGAAGTTAATTAAATACCATTTGGAGGCATTTAATGTTCGAGCAAAAACGGCTGATTTTCGACAAAAGAGATAACACCCCCCCATTACGTCATGCTTCAGAAATGTGGAAAATGGTCCGTTTTCAAATGTTTTATTTTTGAACGTCAGTTCACATTTGTAGGTGGATCATCAGTGTTAGAGCTAAAATTAGCATGTTTAAAGTGATTTTCATGCTTCCAGGGGCTCGGGAAGTTAATTAAATACCATTTGGAGGCATTTAATGTTCGAGCAAAAACGGCTGATTTTCGACAAAAGAGATAACACCCCCCCATTACGTCATACTTCAGAAATGTGGAAAATGGTCCGTTTTCAAATGTTTTATTTTTGAACGTCAGTTCACATTTGTAGGTGGATCATCAGTGTTAGAGCTAAAATTAGCATGTTTAAAGTGATTTTCATGCTTCCAGGGGCTCGGGAAGTTAATTAAATACCATTTGGAGGCATTTAATGTTCGAGCAAAAACGGCTGATTTTCGACAAAAGAGATAACACCCCCCCATTACGTCATGCTTCAGAAATGTGGAAAATGGTCCGTTTTCAAATGTTTTATTTTTGAACGTCAGTTCACATTTGTAGGTGGATCATCAGTGTTAGAGCTAAAATTAGCATGTTTAAAGTGATTTTCATGCTTCCAGGGGCTCGGGAAGTTAATTAAATACCATTTGGAGGCATTTAATGTTCAAGCAAAAACGGCTGATTTTCGACAAAAGAGATAACACCCCCCCATTACGTCATGCTTCAGAAATGTGGAAAATGGTCCGTTTTCAAATGTTTTATTTTTGAACGTCAGTTCACATTTGTAGGTGGATCATCAGTGTTAGAGCTAAAATTAGCATGTTTAAAGTGATTTTCATGCTTCCAGGGGCTCGGGAAGTTAATTAAATACCATTTGGAGGCATTTAATGTTCGAGCAAAAACGGCTGATTTTCGACAAAAGAGATAACACCCCCCCATTACGTCATGCTTCAGAAATGTGGAAAATGGTCCGTTTTCAAATGTTTTATTTTTGAACGTCAGTTCACATTTGTAGGTGGATCATCAGTGTTAGAGCTAAAATTAGCATGTTTAAAGTGATTTTCATGCTTCCAGGGGCCCCAAACACAATATTTATGGAATGGTTAAAAGTGCATGAAAATGGCCAATTTACTCACTCTGAGTTCTCAAAAAGGGTTTCTTCACCCCGGGAAGTTAATTAAATACCATTTGGAGGCATTTAATGTTCGAGCAAAAACTGCTGATTTTCGACAAAAGAGATAACACCCCCCCATTACGTCATGCTTCAGAAATGTGGAAAATGGTCCGTTTTCAAATGTTTTATTTTTGAACGTCAGTTCACATTTGTAGGTGGATCATCAGTGTTAGAGCTAAAATTAGCATGTTTAAAGTGATTTTCATGCTTCCAGGGGCCCAAAACACAAGATTTATGGAATGGTTAAAAGTGCATGAAAATGGCCAATTTACTCACTCTGAGTTCTCAAAAAGGGTTTCTTCACCCCGGGAAGTTAATTAAATACCATTTGGAGGCATTTAATGTTCGAGCAAAAACGGCTGATTTTCGACAAAAGAGATAACACCCCCCCCATTACGTCATGCTTCAGAAATGTGGAAAATGGTCCGTTTTCAAATGTTTTATTTTTGAACGTCAGTTCACATTTGTAGGTGGATCATCAGTGTTAGAGCTAAAATTAGCATGTTTAAAGTGATTTTCATGCTTCCAGGGGCTCGGGAAGTTAATTAAATACCATTTGGAGGCATTTAATGTTCGAGCAAAAACGGCTGATTTTCGACAAAAGAGATAACACCCCCCCATTACGTCATGCTTCAGAAATGTGGAAAATGGTCCGTTTTCAAATGTTTTATTTTTGAACGTCAGTTCACATTTGTAGGTGGATCATCAGTGTTAGAGCTAAAATTAGCATGTTTAAAGTGATTTTCATGCTTCCAGGGGCTCGGGAAGTTAATTAAATACCATTTGGAGGCATTTAATGTTCGAGCAAAAACGGCTGATTTTCGACAAAAGAGATAACACCCCCCCATTACGTCATGCTTCAGAAATGTGGAAAATGGTACGTTTTCAAATGTTTTATTTTTGAACGTCAGTTCACATTTGTAGGTGGATCATCAGTGTTAGAGCTAAAATTAGCATGTTTAAAGTGATTTTCATGCTTCCAGGGGCTCGGGAAGTTAATTAAATACCATTTGGAGGCATTTAATGTTCGAGCAAAAACGGCTGATTTTCGACAAAAGAGATAACACCCCCCCATTACGTCATGCTTCAGAAATGTGGAAAATGGTCCGTTTTCAAATGTTTTATTTTTGAACGTCAGTTCACATTTGTAGGTGGATCATCAGTGTTAGAGCTAAAATTAGCATGTTTAAAGTGATTTTCATGCTTCCAGGGGCCCAAAACACAAGATTTATGGAATGGTTAAAAGTGCATGAAAATGGCCAATTTACTCACTCTGAGTTCTCAAAAAGGGTTTCTTCACCCCGGGAAGTTAATTAAATACCATTTGGAGGCATTTAATGTTCGAGCAAAAACGGCTGATTTTCGACAAAAGAGATAACACCCCCCCCATTACGTCATGCTTCAGTAATGTGGAAAATGGTCCGTTTTCAAATGTTTTATTTTTGAACGTCAGTTCACATTTGTAGGTGGATCATCAGTGTTAGAGCTAAAATTAGCATGTTTAAAGTGATTTTCATGCTTCCAGGGGCTCGGGAAGTTAATTAAATACCATTTGGAGGCATTTAATGTTCGAGCAAAAACGGCTGATTTTCGACAAAAGAGATAACACCCCCCCATTACGTCATGCTTCAGAAATGTGAAAAATGGTCCGTTTTCAAATGTTTTATTTTTGAACGTCAGTTCACATTTGTAGGTGGATCATCAGTGTTAGAGCTAAAATTAGCATGTTTAAAGTGATTTTCATGCTTCCAGGGGCTCGGGAAGTTAATTAAATACCATTTGGAGGCATTTAATGTTCGAGCAAAAACGGCTGATTTTCGACAAAAGAGATAACACCCCCCCATTACGTCATGCTTCAGAAATGTGGAAAATGGTCCGTTTTCAAATGTTTTATTTTTGAACGTCAGTTCACATTTGTAGGTGGATCATCAGTGTTAGAGCTAAAATTAGCATGTTTAAAGTGATTTTCATGCTTCCAGGGGCTCGGGAAGTTAATTAAATACCATTTGGAGGCATTTAATGTTCGAGCAAAAATGGCTGATTTTCGACAAAAGAGATAACACCCCCCCATTACGTCATGCTTCAGAAATGTGGAAAATGGTCCGTTTTCAAATGTTTTATTTTTGAACGTCAGTTCACATTTGTAGGTGGATCATCAGTGTTAGAGCTAAAATTAGCATGTTTAAAGTGATTTTCATGCTTCCAGGGGCTCGGGAAGTTAATTAAATACCATTTGGAGGCATTTAATGTTCGAGCAAAAACGGCTGATTTTCGACAAAAGAGATAACACCCCCCCATTACGTCATGCTTCAGAAATGTGGAAAATGGTCCGTTTTCAAACGTTTTATTTTTGAACGTCAGTTCACATTTGTAGGTGGATCATCAGTGTTAGAGCTAAAATTAGCATGTTTAAAGTGATTTTCATGCTTCCAGGGGCCCAAAACACAAGATTTATGGAATGGTTAAAAGTGCATGAAAATGGCCAATTTACTCACTCTGAGTTCTCAAAAAGGGTTTCTTCACCCCGGGAAGTTAATTAAATACCATTTGGAGGCATTTAATGTTCGAGCAAAAACTGCTGATTTTCGACAAAAGAGATAACACCCCCCCATTACGTCATGCTTCAGAAATGTGGAAAATGGTCCGTTTTCAAATGTTTTATTTTTGAAAGTCAGTTCACATTTGTAGGTGGATCATCAGTGTTAGAGCTAAAATTAGCATGTTTAAAGTGATTTTCATGCTTCCAGGGGCCCAAAACACAAGATTTATGGAATGGTTAAAAGTGCATGAAAATGGCCAATTTACTCACTCTGAGTTCTCAAAAAGGGTTTCTTCACCCCGGGAAGTTAATTAAATACCATTTGGAGGCATTTAATGTTCGAGCAAAAACGGCTGATTTTCGACAAAAGAGATAACACCCCCCCCATTACGTCATGCTTCAGAAATGTGGAAAATGGTCCGTTTTCAAATGTTTTATTTTTGAACGTCAGTTCACATTTGTAGGTAGATCATCAGTGTTAGAGCTAAAATTAGCATGTTTAAAGTGATTTTCATGCTTCCAGGGGCTCGGGAAGTTAATTAAATACCATTTGGAGGCATTTAATGTTCGAGCAAAAACGGCTGATTTTCGACAAAAGAGATAACACCCCCCCATTACGTCATGCTTCAGAAATGTGGAAAATGGTCCGTTTTCAAATGTTTTATTTTTGAACGTCAGTTCACATTTGTAGGTGGATCATCAGTGTTAGAGCTAAAATTAGCATGTTTAAAGTGATTTTCATGCTTCCAGGGGCTCGGGAAGTTAATTAAATACCATTTGGAGGCATTTAATGTTCGAGCAAAAACGGCTGATTTTCGACAAAAGAGATAACACCCCCCCATTACGTCATACTTCAGAAATGTGGAAAATGGTCCGTTTTCAAATGTTTTATTTTTGAACGTCAGTTCACATTTGTAGGTGGATCATCAGTGTTAGAGCTAAAATTAGCATGTTTAAAGTGATTTTCATGCTTCCAGGGGCTCGGGAAGTTAATTAAATACCATTTGGAGGCATTTAATGTTCGAGCAAAAACGGCTGATTTTCGACAAAAGAGATAACACCCCCCCATTACGTCATGCTTCAGAAATGTGGAAAATGGTCCGTTTTCAAATGTTTTATTTTTGAACGTCAGTTCACATTTGTAGGTGGATCATCAGTGTTAGAGCTAAAATTAGCATGTTTAAAGTGATTTTCATGCTTCCAGGGGCTCGGGAAGTTAATTAAATACCATTTGGAGGCATTTAATGTTCAAGCAAAAACGGCTGATTTTCGACAAAAGAGATAACACCCCCCCATTACGTCATGCTTCAGAAATGTGGAAAATGGTCCGTTTTCAAATGTTTTATTTTTGAACGTCAGTTCACATTTGTAGGTGGATCATCAGTGTTAGAGCTAAAATTAGCATGTTTAAAGTGATTTTCATGCTTCCAGGGGCTCGGGAAGTTAATTAAATACCATTTGGAGGCATTTAATGTTCGAGCAAAAACGGCTGATTTTCGACAAAAGAGATAACACCCCCCCATTACGTCATGCTTCAGAAATGTGGAAAATGGTCCGTTTTCAAATGTTTTATTTTTGAACGTCAGTTCACATTTGTAGGTGGATCATCAGTGTTAGAGCTAAAATTAGCATGTTTAAAGTGATTTTCATGCTTCCAGGGGCCCCAAACACAATATTTATGGAATGGTTAAAAGTGCATGAAAATGGCCAATTTACTCACTCTGAGTTCTCAAAAAGGGTTTCTTCACCCCGGGAAGTTAATTAAATACCATTTGGAGGCATTTAATGTTCGAGCAAAAACTGCTGATTTTCGACAAAAGAGATAACACCCCCCCATTACGTCATGCTTCAGAAATGTGGAAAATGGTCCGTTTTCAAATGTTTTATTTTTGAACGTCAGTTCACATTTGTAGGTGGATCATCAGTGTTAGAGCTAAAATTAGCATGTTTAAAGTGATTTTCATGCTTCCAGGGGCCCAAAACACAAGATTTATGGAATGGTTAAAAGTGCATGAAAATGGCCAATTTACTCACTCTGAGTTCTCAAAAAGGGTTTCTTCACCCCGGGAAGTTAATTAAATACCATTTGGAGGCATTTAATGTTCGAGCAAAAACGGCTGATTTTCGACAAAAGAGATAACACCCCCCCATTACGTCATGCTTCAGAAATGTGGAAAATGGTCCGTTTTCAAATGTTTTATTTTTGAACGTCAGTTCACATTTGTAGGTGGATCATCAGTGTTAGAGCTAAAATTAGCATGTTTAAAGTGATTTTCATGCTTCCAGGGGCTCGGGAAGTTAATTAAATACCATTTGGAGGCATTTAATGTTCGAGCAAAAACGGCTGATTTTCGACAAAAGAGATAACACCCCCCCATTACGTCATGCTTCAGAAATGTGGAAAATGGTCCGTTTTCAAATGTTTTATTTTTGAACGTCAGTTCACATTTGTAGGTGGATCATCAGTGTTAGAGCTAAAATTAGCATGTTTAAAGTGATTTTCATGCTTCCAGGGGCTCGGGAAGTTAATTAAATACCATTTGGAGGCATTTAATGTTCGAGCAAAAACGGCTGATTTTCGACAAAAGAGATAACACCCCCCCATTACGTCATGCTTCAGAAATGTGGAAAATGGTCCGTTTTCAAATGTTTTATTTTTGAACGTCAGTTCACATTTGTAGGTGGATCATCAGTGTTAGAGCTAAAATTAGCATGTTTAAAGTGATTTTCATGCTTCCAGGGGCTCGGGAAGTTAATTAAATACCATTTGGAGGCATTTAATGTTCGAGCAAAAACGGCTGATTTTCGACAAAAGAGATAACACCCCCCCATTACGTCATGCTTCAGAAATGTGGAAAATGGTCCGTTTTCAAATGTTTTATTTTTGAACGTCAGTTCACATTTGTAGGTGGATCATCAGTGTTAGAGCTAAAATTAGCATGTTTAAAGTGATTTTCATGCTTCCAGGGGCTCGGGAAGTTAATTAAATACCATTTGGAGGCATTTAATGTTCAAGCAAAAACGGCTGATTTTCGACAAAAGAGATAACACCCCCCCATTACGTCATGCTTCAGAAATGTGGAAAATGGTCCGTTTTCAAATGTTTTATTTTTGAACGTCAGTTCACATTTGTAGGTGGATCATCAGTGTTAGAGCTAAAATTAGCATGTTTAAAGTGATTTTCATGCTTCCAGGGGCTCGGGAAGTTAATTAAATACCATTTGGAGGCATTTAATGTTCGAGCAAAAACGGCTGATTTTCGACAAAAGAGATAACACCCCCCCATTACGTCATGCTTCAGAAATGTGGAAAATGGTCCGTTTTCAAATGTTTTATTTTTGAACGTCAGTTCACATTTGTAGGTGGATCATCAGTGTTAGAGCTAAAATTAGCATGTTTAAAGTGATTTTCATGCTTCCAGGGGCCCAAAACACAAGATTTATGGAATGGTTAAAAGTGCATGAAAATGGCCAATTTACTCACTCTGAGTTCTCAAAAAGGGTTTCTTCACCCCGGGAAGTTAATTAAATACCATTTGGAGGCATTTAATGTTCGAGCAAAAACTGCTGATTTTCGACAAAAGAGATAACACCCCCCCATTACGTCATGCTTCAGAAATGTGGAAAATGGTCCGTTTTCAAATGTTTTATTTTTGAACGTCAGTTCACATTTGTAGGTGGATCATCAGTGTTAGAGCTAAAATTAGCATGTTTAAAGTGATTTTCATGCTTCCAGGGGCCCAAAACACAAGATTTATGGAATGGTTAAAAGTGCATGAAAATGGCCAATTTACTCACTCTGAGTTCTCAAAAAGGGTTTCTTCACCCCGGGAAGTTAATTAAATACCATTTGGAGGCATTTAATGTTCGAGCAAAAACGGCTGATTTTCGACAAAAGAGATAACACCCCCCCCATTACGTCATGCTTCAGTAATGTGGAAAATGGTCCGTTTTCAAATGTTTTATTTTTGAACGTCAGTTCACATTTGTAGGTGGATCATCAGTGTTAGAGCTAAAATTAGCATGTTTAAAGTGATTTTCATGCTTCCAGGGGCTCGGGAAGTTAATTAAATACCATTTGGAGGCATTTAATGTTCGAGCAAAAACGGCTGATTTTCGACAAAAGAGATAACACCCCCCCATTACGTCATGCTTCAGAAATGTGAAAAATGGTCCGTTTTCAAATGTTTTATTTTTGAACGTCAGTTCACATTTGTAGGTGGATCATCAGTGTTAGAGCTAAAATTAGCATGTTTAAAGTGATTTTCATGCTTCCAGGGGCTCGGGAAGTTAATTAAATACCATTTGGAGGCATTTAATGTTCGAGCAAAAACGGCTGATTTTCGACAAAAGAGATAACACCCCCCCATTATGTCATGCTTCAGAAATGTGGAAAATGGTCCGTTTTCAAATGTTTTATTTTTGAACGTCAGTTCACATTTGTAGGTGGATCATCAGTGTTAGAGCTAAAATTAGCATGTTTAAAGTGATTTTCATGCTTCCAGGGGCTCGGGAAGTTAATTAAATACCATTTGGAGGCATTTAATGTTCGAGCAAAAACGGCTGATTTTCGACAAAAGAGATAACACCCCCCCATTACGTCATGCTTCAGAAATGTGGAAAATGGTCCGTTTTCAAATGTTTTATTTTTGAACGTCAGTTCACATTTGTAGGTGGATCATCAGTGTTAGAGCTAAAATTAGCATGTTTAAAGTGATTTTCATGCTTCCAGGGGCTCGGGAAGTTAATTAAATACCATTTGGAGGCATTTAATGTTCGAGCAAAAACGGCTGATTTTCGACAAAAGAGATAACACCCCCCCATTACGTCATGCTTCAGAAATGTGGAAAATGGTCCGTTTTCAAATGTTTTATTTTTGAACGTCAGTTCACATTTGTAGGTGGATCATCAGTGTTAGAGCTAAAATTAGCATGTTTAAAGTGATTTTCATGCTTCCAGGGGCCCAAAACACAAGATTTATGGAATGGTTAAAAGTGCATGAAAATGGCCAATTTACTCACTCTGAGTTCTCAAAAAGGGTTTCTTCACCCCGGGAAGTTAATTAAATACCATTTGGAGGCATTTAATGTTCGAGCAAAAACTGCTGATTTTCGACAAAAGAGATAACACCCCCCCATTACGTCATGCTTCAGAAATGTGGAAAATGGTCCGTGTTCAAATGTTTTATTTTTGAAAGTCAGTTCACATTTGTAGGTGGATCATCAGTGTTAGAGCTAAAATTAGCATGTTTAAAGTGATTTTCATGCTTCCAGGGGCCCAAAACACAAGATTTATGGAATGGTTAAAAGTGCATGAAAATGGCCAATTTACTCACTCTGAGTTCTCAAAAAGGGTTTCTTCACCCCGGGAAGTTAATTAAATACCATTTGGAGGCATTTAATGTTCGAGCAAAAACGGCTGATTTTCGACAAAAGAGATAACACCCCCCCCATTACGTCATGCTTCAGAAATGTGGAAAATGGTCCGTTTTCAAATGTTTTATTTTTGAACGTCAGTTCACATTTGTAGGTAGATCATCAGTGTTAGAGCTAAAATTAGCATGTTTAAAGTGATTTTCATGCTTCCAGGGGCTCGGGAAGTTAATTAAATACCATTTGGAGGCATTTAATGTTCGAGCAAAAACGGCTGATTTTCGACAAAAGAGATAACACCCCCCCATTACGTCATGCTTCAGAAATGTGGAAAATGGTCCGTTTTCAAATGTTTTATTTTTGAACGTCAGTTCACATTTGTAGGTGGATCATCAGTGTTAGAGCTAAAATTAGCATGTTTAAAGTGATTTTCATGCTTCCAGGGGCTCGGGAAGTTAATTAAATACCATTTGGAGGCATTTAATGTTCGAGCAAAAACGGCTGATTTTCGACAAAAGAGATAACACCCCCCCATTACGTCATACTTCAGAAATGTGGAAAATGGTCCGTTTTCAAATGTTTTATTTTTGAACGTCAGTTCACATTTGTAGGTGGATCATCAGTGTTAGAGCTAAAATTAGCATGTTTAAAGTGATTTTCATGCTTCCAGGGGCTCGGGAAGTTAATTAAATACCATTTGGAGGCATTTAATGTTCGAGCAAAAACGGCTGATTTTCGACAAAAGAGATAACACCCCCCCATTACGTCATGCTTCAGAAATGTGGAAAATGGTCCGTTTTCAAATGTTTTATTTTTGAACGTCAGTTCACATTTGTAGGTGGATCATCAGTGTTAGAGCTAAAATTAGCATGTTTAAAGTGATTTTCATGCTTCCAGGGGCTCGGGAAGTTAATTAAATACCATTTGGAGGCATTTAATGTTCAAGCAAAAACGGCTGATTTTCGACAAAAGAGATAACACCCCCCCATTACGTCATGCTTCAGAAATGTGGAAAATGGTCCGTTTTCAAATGTTTTATTTTTGAACGTCAGTTCACATTTGTAGGTGGATCATCAGTGTTAGAGCTAAAATTAGCATGTTTAAAGTGATTTTCATGCTTCCAGGGGCTCGGGAAGTTAATTAAATACCATTTGGAGGCATTTAATGTTCGAGCAAAAACGGCTGATTTTCGACAAAAGAGATAACACCCCCCCATTACGTCATGCTTCAGAAATGTGGAAAATGGTCCGTTTTCAAATGTTTTATTTTTGAACGTCAGTTCACATTTGTAGGTGGATCATCAGTGTTAGAGCTAAAATTAGCATGTTTAAAGTGATTTTCATGCTTCCAGGGGCCCCAAACACAATATTTATGGAATGGTTAAAAGTGCATGAAAATGGCCAATTTACTCACTCTGAGTTCTCAAAAAGGGTTTCTTCACCCCGGGAAGTTAATTAAATACCATTTGGAGGCATTTAATGTTCGAGCAAAAACTGCTGATTTTCGACAAAAGAGATAACACCCCCCCATTACGTCATGCTTCAGAAATGTGGAAAATGGTCCGTTTTCAAATGTTTTATTTTTGAACGTCAGTTCACATTTGTAGGTGGATCATCAGTGTTAGAGCTAAAATTAGCATGTTTAAAGTGATTTTCATGCTTCCAGGGGCCCAAAACACAAGATTTATGGAATGGTTAAAAGTGCATGAAAATGGCCAATTTACTCACTCTGAGTTCTCAAAAAGGGTTTCTTCACCCCGGGAAGTTAATTAAATACCATTTGGAGGCATTTAATGTTCGAGCAAAAACGGCTGATTTTCGACAAAAGAGATAACACCCCCCCCATTACGTCATGCTTCAGAAATGTGGAAAATGGTCCGTTTTCAAATGTTTTATTTTTGAACGTCAGTTCACATTTGTAGGTGGATCATCAGTGTTAGAGCTAAAATTAGCATGTTTAAAGTGATTTTCATGCTTCCAGGGGCTCGGGAAGTTAATTAAATACCATTTGGAGGCATTTAATGTTCGAGCAAAAACGGCTGATTTTCGACAAAAGAGATAACACCCCCCCATTACGTCATGCTTCAGAAATGTGGAAAATGGTCCGTTTTCAAATGTTTTATTTTTGAACGTCAGTTCACATTTGTAGGTGGATCATCAGTGTTAGAGCTAAAATTAGCATGTTTAAAGTGATTTTCATGCTTCCAGGGGCTCGGGAAGTTAATTAAATACCATTTGGAGGCATTTAATGTTCGAGCAAAAACGGCTGATTTTCGACAAAAGAGATAACACCCCCCCATTACGTCATGCTTCAGAAATGTGGAAAATGGTACGTTTTCAAATGTTTTATTTTTGAACGTCAGTTCACATTTGTAGGTGGATCATCAGTGTTAGAGCTAAAATTAGCATGTTTAAAGTGATTTTCATGCTTCCAGGGGCTCGGGAAGTTAATTAAATACCATTTGGAGGCATTTAATGTTCGAGCAAAAACGGCTGATTTTCGACAAAAGAGATAACACCCCCCCATTACGTCATGCTTCAGAAATGTGGAAAATGGTCCGTTTTCAAATGTTTTATTTTTGAACGTCAGTTCACATTTGTAGGTGGATCATCAGTGTTAGAGCTAAAATTAGCATGTTTAAAGTGATTTTCATGCTTCCAGGGGCCCAAAACACAAGATTTATGGAATGGTTAAAAGTGCATGAAAATGGCCAATTTACTCACTCTGAGTTCTCAAAAAGGGTTTCTTCACCCCGGGAAGTTAATTAAATACCATTTGGAGGCATTTAATGTTCGAGCAAAAACGGCTGATTTTCGACAAAAGAGATAACACCCCCCCCATTACGTCATGCTTCAGTAATGTGGAAAATGGTCCGTTTTCAAATGTTTTATTTTTGAACGTCAGTTCACATTTGTAGGTGGATCATCAGTGTTAGAGCTAAAATTAGCATGTTTAAAGTGATTTTCATGCTTCCAGGGGCTCGGGAAGTTAATTAAATACCATTTGGAGGCATTTAATGTTCGAGCAAAAACGGCTGATTTTCGACAAAAGAGATAACACCCCCCCATTACGTCATGCTTCAGAAATGTGAAAAATGGTCCGTTTTCAAATGTTTTATTTTTGAACGTCAGTTCACATTTGTAGGTGGATCATCAGTGTTAGAGCTAAAATTAGCATGTTTAAAGTGATTTTCATGCTTCCAGGGGCTCGGGAAGTTAATTAAATACCATTTGGAGGCATTTAATGTTCGAGCAAAAACGGCTGATTTTCGACAAAAGAGATAACACCCCCCCATTACGTCATGCTTCAGAAATGTGGAAAATGGTCCGTTTTCAAATGTTTTATTTTTGAACGTCAGTTCACATTTGTAGGTGGATCATCAGTGTTAGAGCTAAAATTAGCATGTTTAAAGTGATTTTCATGCTTCCAGGGGCTCGGGAAGTTAATTAAATACCATTTGGAGGCATTTAATGTTCGAGCAAAAACGGCTGATTTTCGACAAAAGAGATAACACCCCCCCATTACGTCATGCTTCAGAAATGTGGAAAATGGTCCGTTTTCAAATGTTTTATTTTTGAACGTCAGTTCACATTTGTAGGTGGATCATCAGTGTTAGAGCTAAAATTAGCATGTTTAAAGTGATTTTCATGCTTCCAGGGGCTCGGGAAGTTAATTAAATACCATTTGGAGGCATTTAATGTTCGAGCAAAAACGGCTGATTTTCGACAAAAGAGATAACACCCCCCCATTACGTCATGCTTCAGAAATGTGGAAAATGGTCCGTTTTCAAACGTTTTATTTTTGAACGTCAGTTCACATTTGTAGGTGGATCATCAGTGTTAGAGCTAAAATTAGCATGTTTAAAGTGATTTTCATGCTTCCAGGGGCCCAAAACACAAGATTTATGGAATGGTTAAAAGTGCATGAAAATGGCCAATTTACTCACTCTGAGTTCTCAAAAAGGGTTTCTTCACCCCGGGAAGTTAATTAAATACCATTTGGAGGCATTTAATGTTCGAGCAAAAACTGCTGATTTTCGACAAAAGAGATAACACCCCCCCATTACGTCATGCTTCAGAAATGTGGAAAATGGTCCGTTTTCAAATGTTTTATTTTTGAAAGTCAGTTCACATTTGTAGGTGGATCATCAGTGTTAGAGCTAAAATTAGCATGTTTAAAGTGATTTTCATGCTTCCAGGGGCCCAAAACACAAGATTTATGGAATGGTTAAAAGTGCATGAAAATGGCCAATTTACTCACTCTGAGTTCTCAAAAAGGGTTTCTTCACCCCGGGAAGTTAATTAAATACCATTTGGAGGCATTTAATGTTCGAGCAAAAACGGCTGATTTTCGACAAAAGAGATAACACCCCCCCCATTACGTCATGCTTCAGAAATGTGGAAAATGGTCCGTTTTCAAATGTTTTATTTTTGAACGTCAGTTCACATTTGTAGGTAGATCATCAGTGTTAGAGCTAAAATTAGCATGTTTAAAGTGATTTTCATGCTTCCAGGGGCTCGGGAAGTTAATTAAATACCATTTGGAGGCATTTAATGTTCGAGCAAAAACGGCTGATTTTCGACAAAAGAGATAACACCCCCCCATTACGTCATGCTTCAGAAATGTGGAAAATGGTCCGTTTTCAAATGTTTTATTTTTGAACGTCAGTTCACATTTGTAGGTGGATCATCAGTGTTAGAGCTAAAATTAGCATGTTTAAAGTGATTTTCATGCTTCCAGGGGCTCGGGAAGTTAATTAAATACCATTTGGAGGCATTTAATGTTCGAGCAAAAACGGCTGATTTTCGACAAAAGAGATAACACCCCCCCATTACGTCATACTTCAGAAATGTGGAAAATGGTCCGTTTTCAAATGTTTTATTTTTGAACGTCAGTTCACATTTGTAGGTGGATCATCAGTGTTAGAGCTAAAATTAGCATGTTTAAAGTGATTTTCATGCTTCCAGGGGCTCGGGAAGTTAATTAAATACCATTTGGAGGCATTTAATGTTCGAGCAAAAACGGCTGATTTTCGACAAAAGAGATAACACCCCCCCATTACGTCATGCTTCAGAAATGTGGAAAATGGTCCGTTTTCAAATGTTTTATTTTTGAACGTCAGTTCACATTTGTAGGTGGATCATCAGTGTTAGAGCTAAAATTAGCATGTTTAAAGTGATTTTCATGCTTCCAGGGGCTCGGGAAGTTAATTAAATACCATTTGGAGGCATTTAATGTTCGAGCAAAAACGGCTGATTTTCGACAAAAGAGATAACACCCCCCCATTACGTCATGCTTCAGAAATGTGGAAAATGGTCCGTTTTCAAATGTTTTATTTTTGAACGTCAGTTCACATTTGTAGGTGGATCATCAGTGTTAGAGCTAAAATTAGCATGTTTAAAGTGATTTTCATGCTTCCAGGGGCTCGGGAAGTTAATTAAATACCATTTGGAGGCATTTAATGTTCAAGCAAAAACGGCTGATTTTCGACAAAAGAGATAACACCCCCCCATTACGTCATGCTTCAGAAATGTGGAAAATGGTCCGTTTTCAAATGTTTTATTTTTGAACGTCAGTTCACATTTGTAGGTGGATCATCAGTGTTAGAGCTAAAATTAGCATGTTTAAAGTGATTTTCATGCTTCCAGGGGCTCGGGAAGTTAATTAAATACCATTTGGAGGCATTTAATGTTCGAGCAAAAACGGCTGATTTTCGACAAAAGAGATAACACCCCCCCATTACGTCATGCTTCAGAAATGTGGAAAATGGTCCGTTTTCAAATGTTTTATTTTTGAACGTCAGTTCACATTTGTAGGTGGATCATCAGTGTTAGAGCTAAAATTAGCATGTTTGAAGTGATTTTCATGCTTCCAGGGGCCCAAAACACAAGATTTATGGAATGGTTAAAAGTGCATGAAAATGGCCAATTTACTCACTCTGAGTTCTCAAAAAGGGTTTCTTCACCCCGGGAAGTTAATTAAATACCATTTGGAGGCATTTAATGTTCGAGCAAAAACTGCTGATTTTCGACAAAAGAGATAACACCCCCCCATTACGTCATGCTTCAGAAATGTGGAAAATGGTCCGTTTTCAAATGTTTTATTTTTGAACGTCAGTTCACATTTGTAGGTGGATCATCAGTGTTAGAGCTAAAATTAGCATGTTTAAAGTGATTTTCATGCTTCCAGGGGCCCAAAACACAAGATTTATGGAATGATTAAAAGTGCATGAAAATGGCCAATTTACTCACTCTGAGTTCTCAAAAAGGGGTTCTTCACCCCGGGAAGTTAATTAAATACCATTTGGAGGCATTTAATGTTCGAGCAAAAACGGCTGATTTTCGACAAAAGAGATAACACCCCCCCCATTACGTCATGCTTCAGAAATGTGGAAAATGGTCCGTTTTCAAATGTTTTATTTTTGAACGTCAGTTCACATTTGTAGGTGGATCATCAGTGTTAGAGCTAAAATTAGCATGTTTAAAGTGATTTTCATGCTTCCAGGGGCTCGGGAAGTTAATTAAATACCATTTGGAGGCATTTAATGTTCGAGCAAAAACGGCTGATTTTCGACAAAAGAGATAACACCCCCCCATTACGTCATGCTTCAGAAATGTGGAAAATGGTCCGTTTTCAAATGTTTTATTTTTGAACGTCAGTTCACATTTGTAGGTGGATCATCAGTGTTAGAGCTAAAATTAGCATGTTTAAAGTGATTTTCATGCTTCCAGGGGCTCGGGAAGTTAATTAAATACCATTTGGAGGCATTTAATGTTCGAGCAAAAACGGCTGATTTTCGACAAAAGAGATAACACCCCCCCATTACGTCATGCTTCAGAAATGTGGAAAATGGTACGTTTTCAAATGTTTTATTTTTGAACGTCAGTTCACATTTGTAGGTGGATCATCAGTGTTAGAGCTAAAATTAGCATGTTTAAAGTGATTTTCATGCTTCCAGGGGCTCGGGAAGTTAATTAAATACCATTTGGAGGCATTTAATGTTCGAGCAAAAACGGCTGATTTTCGACAAAAGAGATAACACCCCCCCATTACGTCATGCTTCAGAAATGTGGAAAATGGTCCGTTTTCAAATGTTTTATTTTTGAACGTCAGTTCACATTTGTAGGTGGATCATCAGTGTTAGAGCTAAAATTAGCATGTTTAAAGTGATTTTCATGCTTCCAGGGGCCCAAAACACAAGATTTATGGAATGGTTAAAAGTGCATGAAAATGGCCAATTTACCCACTCTGAGTTCTCAAAAAGGGTTTCTTCACCCCGGGAAGTTAATTAAATACCATTTGGAGGCATTTAATGTTCGAGCAAAAACGGCTGATTTTCGACAAAAGAGATAACACCCCCCCATTACGTCATGCTTCAGAAATGTGGAAAATGGTCCGTTTTCAAATGTTTTATTTTTGAACGTCAGTTCACATTTGTAGGTGGATCATCAGTGTTAGAGCTAAAATTAGCATGTTTAAAGTGATTTTCATGCTTCCAGGGGCCCAAAACACAAGATTTATGGAATGGTTAAAAGTGCATGAAAATGGCCAATTTACTCACTCTGAGTTCTCAAAAAGGGTTTCTTCACCCCGGAAAGTTAATTAAATACCATTTGGAGGCATTTAATGTTCGAGCAAAAACGGCTGATTTTCGACAAAAGAGATAACACCCCCCCATTACGTCATGCTTCAGAAATGTGGAAAATGGTCCGTTTTCAAATGTTTTATTTTTGAACGTCAGTTCACATTTGTAGGTGGATCATCAGTGTTAGAGCTAAAATTAGCATGTTTAAAGTGATTTTCATGCTTCCAGGGGCCCAAAACACAAGATTTATGGAATGGTTAAAAGTGCATGAAAATGGCCAATTTACTCACTCTGAGTTCTCAAAAAGGGTTTCTTCACCCCGGGAAGTTAATTAAATACCATTTGGAGGCATTTAATGTTCGAGCAAAAACGGCTGATTTTCGACAAAAGAGATAACACCCCCCCATTACGTCATGCTTCAGAAATGTGGAAAATGGTCCGTTTTCAAATGTTTTATTTTTGAACGTCAGTTCACATTTGTAGGTGGATCATCAGTGTTAGAGCTAAAATTAGCATGTTTAAAGTGATTTTCATGCTTCCAGGGGCTCGGGAAGTTAATTAAATACCATTTGGAGGCATTTAATGTTCGAGCAAAAACGGCTGATTTTCGACAAAAGAGATAACACCCCCCCATTACGTCATGCTTCAGAAATGTGGAAAATGGTCCGTTTTCAAATGTTTTATTTTTGAACGTCAGTTCACATTTGTAGGTGGATCATCAGTGTTAGAGCTAAAATTAGCATGTTTAAAGTGATTTTCATGCTTCCAGGGGCTCGGGAAGTTAATTAAATACCATTTGGAGGCATTTAATGTTCGAGCAAAAACGGCTGATTTTCGACAAAAGAGATAACACCCCCCCATTACGTCATGCTTCAGAAATGTGGAAAATGGTCCGTTTTCAAATGTTTTATTTTTGAACGTCAGTTCACATTTGTAGGTGGATCATCAGTGTTAGAGCTAAAATTAGCATGTTTAAAGTGATTTTCATGCTTCCAGGGGCTCGGGAAGTTAATTAAATACCATTTGGAGGCATTTAATGTTCGAGCAAAAACGGCTGATTTTCGACAAAAGAGATAACACCCCCCCATTACGTCATGCTTCAGAAATGTGGAAAATGGTCCGTTTTCAAATGTTTTATTTTTGAACGTCAGTTCACATTTGTAGGTGGATCATCAGTGTTAGAGCTAAAATTAGCATGTTTAAAGTGATTTTCATGCTTCCAGGGGCTCGGGAAGTTAATTAAATACCATTTGGAGGCATTTAATGTTCGAGCAAAAACGGCTGATTTTCGACAAAAGAGATAACACCCCCCCATTACGTCATGCTTCAGAAATGTGGAAAATGGTCCGTTTTCAAATGTTTTATTTTTGAACGTCAGTTCACATTTGTAGGTGGATCATCAGTGTTAGAGCTAAAATTAGCATGTTTAAAGTGATTTTCATGCTTCCAGGGGCTCGGGAAGTTAATTAAATACCATTTGGAGGCATTTAATGTTCGAGCAAAAACGGCTGATTTTCGACAAAAGAGATAACACCCCCCCATTACGTCATGCTTCAGAAATGTGGAAAATGGTCCGTTTTCAAACGTTTTATTTTTGAACGTCAGTTCACATTTGTAGGTGGATCATCAGTGTTAGAGCTAAAATTAGCATGTTTAAAGTGATTTTCATGCTTCCAGGGGCCCAAAACACAAGATTTATGGAATGGTTAAAAGTGCATGAAAATGGCCAATTTACTCACTCTGAGTTCTCAAAAAGGGTTTCTTCACCCCGGGAAGTTAATTAAATACCATTTGGAGGCATTTAATGTTCGAGCAAAAACTGCTGATTTTCGACAAAAGAGATAACACCCCCCCATTACGTCATGCTTCAGAAATGTGGAAAATGGTCCGTTTTCAAATGTTTTATTTTGAAAGTCAGTTCACATTTGTAGGTGGATCATCAGTGTTAGAGCTAAAATTAGCATGTTTAAAGTGATTTTCATGCTTCCAGGGGCCCAAAACACAAGATTTATGGAATGGTTAAAAGTGCATGAAAATGGCCAATTTACTCACTCTGAGTTCTCAAAAAGGGTTTCTTCACCCCGGGAAGTTAATTAAATACCATTTGGAGGCATTTAATGTTCGAGCAAAAACGGCTGATTTTCGACAAAAGAGATAACACCCCCCCCATTACGTCATGCTTCAGAAATGTGGAAAATGGTCCGTTTTCAAATGTTTTATTTTTGAACGTCAGTTCACATTTGTAGGTAGATCATCAGTGTTAGAGCTAAAATTAGCATGTTTAAAGTGATTTTCATGCTTCCAGGGGCTCGGGAAGTTAATTAAATACCATTTGGAGGCATTTAATGTTCGAGCAAAAACGGCTGATTTTCGACAAAAGAGATAACACCCCCCCCATTACGTCATGCTTCAGAAATGTGGAAAATGGTCCGTTTTCAAATGTTTTATTTTTGAACGTCAGTTCACATTTGTAGGTGGATCATCAGTGTTAGAGCTAAAATTAGCATGTTTAAAGTGATTTTCATGCTTCCAGGGGCTCGGGAAGTTAATTAAATACCATTTGGAGGCATTTAATGTTCGAGCAAAAACGGCTGATTTTCGACAAAAGAGATAACACCCCCCCATTACGTCATACTTCAGAAATGTGGAAAATGGTCCGTTTTCAAATGTTTTATTTTTGAACGTCAGTTCACATTTGTAGGTGGATCATCAGTGTTAGAGCTAAAATTAGCATGTTTAAAGTGATTTTCATGCTTCCAGGGGCTCGGGAAGTTAATTAAATACCATTTGGAGGCATTTAATGTTCGAGCAAAAACGGCTGATTTTCGACAAAAGAGATAACACCCCCCCATTACGTCATGCTTCAGAAATGTGGAAAATGGTCCGTTTTCAAATGTTTTATTTTTGAACGTCAGTTCACATTTGTAGGTGGATCATCAGTGTTAGAGCTAAAATTAGCATGTTTAAAGTGATTTTCATGCTTCCAGGGGCTCGGGAAGTTAATTAAATACCATTTGGAGGCATTTAATGTTCGAGCAAAAACGGCTGATTTTCGACAAAAGAGATAACACCCCCCCATTACGTCATGCTTCAGAAATGTGGAAAATGGTCCGTTTTCAAATGTTTTATTTTTGAACGTCAGTTCACATTTGTAGGTGGATCATCAGTGTTAGAGCTAAAATTAGCATGTTTAAAGTGATTTTCATGCTTCCAGGGGCTCGGGAAGTTAATTAAATACCATTTGGAGGCATTTAATGTTCAAGCAAAAACGGCTGATTTTCGACAAAAGAGATAACACCCCCCCATTACGTCATGCTTCAGAAATGTGGAAAATGGTCCGTTTTCAAATGTTTTATTTTTGAACGTCAGTTCACATTTGTAGGTGGATCATCAGTGTTAGAGCTAAAATTAGCATGTTTAAAGTGATTTTCATGCTTCCAGGGGCTCGGGAAGTTAATTAAATACCATTTGGAGGCATTTAATGTTCGAGCAAAAACGGCTGATTTTCGACAAAAGAGATAACACCCCCCCATTACGTCATGCTTCAGAAATGTGGAAAATGGTCCGTTTTCAAATGTTTTATTTTTGAACGTCAGTTCACATTTGTAGGTGGATCATCAGTGTTAGAGCTAAAATTAGCATGTTTAAAGTGATTTTCATGCTTCCAGGGGCCCAAAACACAATATTTATGGAATGGTTAAAAGTGCATGAAAATGGCCAATTTACTCACTCTGAGTTCTCAAAAAGGGTTTCTTCACCCCGGGAAGTTAATTAAATACCATTTGGAGGCATTTAATGTTCGAGCAAAAACTGCTGATTTTCGACAAAAGAGATAACACCCCCCCATTACGTCATGCTTCAGAAATGTGGAAAATGGTCCGTTTTCAAATGTTTTATTTTTGAACGTCAGTTCACATTTGTAGGTGGATCATCAGTGTTAGAGCTAAAATTAGCATGTTTAAAGTGATTTTCATGCTTCCAGGGGCCCAAAACACAAGATTTATGGAATGGTTAAAAGTGCATGAAAATGGCCAATTTACTCACTCTGAGTTCTCAAAAAGGGTTTCTTCACCCGGGAAGTTAATTAAATACCATTTGGAGGCATTTAATGTTCGAGCAAAAACGGCTGATTTTCGACAAAAGAGATAACACCCCCCCCATTACGTCATGCTTCAGAAATGTGGAAAATGGTCCGTTTTCAAATGTTTTATTTTTGAACGTCAGTTCACATTTGTAGGTGGATCATCAGTGTTAGAGCTAAAATTAGCATGTTTAAAGTGATTTTCATGCTTCCAGGGGCTCGGGAAGTTAATTAAATACCATTTGGAGGCATTTAATGTTCGAGCAAAAACGGCTGATTTTCGACAAAAGAGATAACACCCCCCCATTACGTCATGCTTCAGAAATGTGGAAAATGGTCCGTTTTCAAATGTTTTATTTTGAACGTCAGTTCACATTTGTAGGTGGATCATCAGTGTTAGAGCTAAAATTAGCATGTTTAAAGTGATTTTCATGCTTCCAGGGGCTCGGGAAGTTAATTAAATACCATTTGGAGGCATTTAATGTTCGAGCAAAAACGGCTGATTTTCGACAAAAGAGATAACACCCCCCCATTACGTCATGCTTCAGAAATGTGGAAAATGGTACGTTTTCAAATGTTTTATTTTTGAACGTCAGTTCACATTTGTAGGTGGATCATCAGTGTTAGAGCTAAAATTAGCATGTTTAAAGTGATTTTCATGCTTCCAGGGGCTCGGGAAGTTAATTAAATACCATTTGGAGGCATTTAATGTTCGAGCAAAAACGGCTGATTTTCGACAAAAGAGATAACACCCCCCCATTACGTCATGCTTCAGAAATGTGGAAAATGGTCCGTTTTCAAATGTTTTATTTTTGAACGTCAGTTCACATTTGTAGGTGGATCATCAGTGTTAGAGCTAAAATTAGCATGTTTAAAGTGATTTTCATGCTTCCAGGGGCCCAAAACACAAGATTTATGGAATGGTTAAAAGTGCATGAAAATGGCCAATTTACCCACTCTGAGTTCTCAAAAAGGGTTTCTTCACCCCGGGAAGTTAATTAAATACCATTTGGAGGCATTTAATGTTCGAGCAAAAACGGCTGATTTTCGACAAAAGAGATAACACCCCCCCATTACGTCATGCTTCAGAAATGTGGAAAATGGTCCGTTTTCAAATGTTTTATTTTTGAACGTCAGTTCACATTTGTAGGTGGATCATCAGTGTTAGAGCTAAAATTAGCATGTTTAAAGTGATTTTCATGCTTCCAGGGGCCCAAAACACAAGATTTATGGAATGGTTAAAAGTGCATGAAAATGGCCAATTTACTCACTCTGAGTTCTCAAAAAGGGTTTCTTCACCCCGGAAAGTTAATTAAATACCATTTGGAGGCATTTAATGTTCGAGCAAAAACGGCTGATTTTCGACAAAAGAGATAACACCCCCCCATTACGTCATGCTTCAGAAATGTGGAAAATGGTCCGTTTTCAAATGTTTTATTTTTGAACGTCAGTTCACATTTGTAGGTGGATCATCAGTGTTAGAGCTAAAATTAGCATGTTTAAAGTGATTTTCATGCTTCCAGGGGCCCAAAACACAAGATTTATGGAATGGTTAAAAGTGCATGAAAATGGCCAATTTACTCACTCTGAGTTCTCAAAAAGGGTTTCTTCACCCCGGGAAGTTAATTAAATACCATTTGGAGGCATTTAATGTTCGAGCAAAAACGGCTGATTTTCGACAAAAGAGATAACACCCCCCCATTACGTCATGCTTCAGAAATGTGGAAAATGGTCCGTTTTCAAATGTTTTATTTTTGAACGTCAGTTCACATTTGTAGGTGGATCATCAGTGTTAGAGCTAAAATTAGCATGTTTAAAGTGATTTTCATGCTTCCAGGGGCTCGGGAAGTTAATTAAATACCATTTGGAGGCATTTAATGTTCGAGCAAAAACGGCTGATTTTCGACAAAAGAGATAACACCCCCCCATTACGTCATGCTTCAGAAATGTGGAAAATGGTCCGTTTTCAAATGTTTTATTTTTGAACGTCAGTTCACATTTGTAGGTGGATCATCAGTGTTAGAG
>NW_028243997.1:0-70000 GCF_964263255.1 Lissotriton vulgaris
TATCTCTTTTGTCGAAAATCAGCCGTTTTTGCTTGAACATTAAATGCCTCCAAATGGTATTTAATTAACTTCCCGGGGTGAAGAAACCCTTTTTGAGAACTCAGAGTGAGTAAATTGGCGATTTTCATGCACTTTTAACCATTCCATAAATCTTGTGTTTAGGGCCCCTGGTAGCATGAAAATCACTTTAAACATGCTAATTTTAGCTCTAACACTGATGATCAACCTACAAATGTGAACTGACGTTCAAAAATAAAACATTTGAAAACGGACCATTTTTCACATTTCTGAAGCATGACGTAATGGGGGGGTGTTATCTCTTTTGTCAAAAATCAGCCGTTTTTGCTTGAACATTAAATGCCTCCAAATGGTATTTAATTAACTTCCCGGGGTGAAGAAACCCTTTTTGAGAACTCAGAGTGAGTAAATTGGCCATTTTCATGCACTTTTAACCATTCCATAAATCTTGTGTTTAGGGCCCCTGGAAGCATGAAAATCACTTTAAACATGCTAATTTTAGCTCTAACACTGATGATCAACCTACAAATGTGAACTGACGTTCAAAAATAAAACATTTGAAAACGGACCATTTTCCACATTTCTGAAGCATGACGTAATGGGGGGGTGTTATCTCTTTTGTCAAAAATCAGCCGTTTTTGCTTGAACATTAAATGCCTCCAAATAGTATGTAATTCACTTCCCGAGCCCCTGGAAGCATGAAAATCACTTTAAACATGCTAATTTTAGCTCTAACACTGATGATCCACCTACAAATGTGAACTGTTGTTCAAAAATAAAACATTTGAAAACGGACCATTTTCCACATTTCTGAAGCAGGACGTAAGGGGGGGGTGTTATCTCTTTTGTCGAAAATCAGCCGTTTTTGCTTGAATATTAAATGCCTCCAAATGGTATTTAATTAACTTCCCGGGGCGAAGAAACCCTTTTTGAGAACTCAGAGTGAGTAAATTGGCCATTTTCATGCACTTTTAACCATTCCATAAATCTTGTGTTTAGGGCCCCTGGAAGCATGAAAATCACTTTAAACATGCTAATTTTAGCTCTAACACTGATGATCAACCTACAAATGTGAACTGACGTTCAAAAATAAAACATTTGAAAACAGACTATTTTCCACATTTCTGAAGCATGACGTAATGGGGGGGTGTTATCTCTTTTGTCAAAAATCAGCCGTTTTTGCTTGAACATTAAATGCCTCCAAATAGTATTTAATTCACTTCCCGAGCCCCTGGAAGCATGAAAATCACTTTAAACGTGCTAATTTTAGCTCTAACACTGATGATCAACCTACAAATGTGAACTGACGTTCAAAAATAAAACATTTGAAAACTGACTATTTTCCACATTTCTGAAGCATGACGTAATGGGGGGGTGTTATCTCTTTTGATAAAAATCAGCCGTTTTTGCTTGAACATTAAATGCCTCCAAATAGTATTTAATTCACTTCCCGAGCCCCTGGAAGCATGAAAATCACTTTAAACATGCTAATTTTAGCTCTAACACTGATGATCCACCTACAAATGTGAACTGACGTTCAAAAATAAAACATTTGAAAACGGATCATTTTCCACATTTCTGAAGCATGACGTAATGGGGGGGTGTTATCTCTTTTGTCGAAAATCAGCCGTTTTTGCTTGAACATTAAATGCCTCCAAATGGTATTTAATTAACTTCCCGGGGTGAAGAAACCCTTTTTGAGAACTCAGAGTGAGTAAATTGGCCATTTTCATGCACTTTTAACCATTCCATAAATCTTGTGTTTAGGGCCCCTGGAAGCATGAAAATCACTTCAAACATGCTAATTTTAGCTCTAACACTGATGATCAACCTACAAATGTGAACTGACATTCAAAAATAAAACATTTGAAAACGGACCATTTTCCACATTTCTGAAGCATGACGTAATGGGGGGTGTTATCTCTTTTGTCAAAAATCAGCCGTTTTTGCTTGAACATTAAATGCCTCCAAATGGTATTTAATTAACTTCCCGGGGTGAAGAAACCCTTTTTGAGAACTCAGAGTGAGTAAATTGGCCATTTTCATGCACTTTTAACCATTCCATAAATCTTGTGTTTAGGGCCCCTGGAAGCATGAAAATCACTTTAAACATGCTAATTTTAGCTCTAACACTGATGAATCACCTACAAATGTGAACTGACGTTCAAAAATAAAACATTTGAAAACGGACCATTTTCCACATTTCTGAAGCATGACGTAATGGGGGGGTGTTATCTCTTTTGTCAAAAATCAGCCATTTTTGCTTGAACATTAAATGCCTCCAAATAGTATTTAATTTACTTCCCGAGCCCCTGGAAGCATGAAAATCACTTTAAACATGCTAATTTTAGCTCTAACACTGATGATCAACCTACAAATGTGAACTGACGTTCAAAAATAAAACATTTGAAAACGGACCATTTTCCACATTTCTGAAGCATGACGTAATGGGGGGGGTGTTATCTCTTTTGTCAAAAATCAGCCGTTTTTGATTGAACATTAAATGCCTCCAAATAGTATTTAATTCACTTCCCGAGCCCCTGGAAGCATGAAACTCACTTTAAACATGCTAATTTTAGCTCTAACACTGATGATCCACCTACAAATGTGAACTGACGTTCAAAAATAAAACATTTGAAAACGGACCATTCTCCACATTTCTGAAGCATGACGTAATGGGGGGGTGTTATCTCTTTTGTCAAAAATCAGCCGTTTTTGCTTGAACATTAAATTCCTCCAAATAGTATTTAATTCACTTCCCGAGCCCCTGGAAGCATGAAAATCACTTTAAACATGCTAATTTTAGCTCTAACACTGATGATCCACCTACAAATGTGAACTGACGTTCAAAAATAAAACATTTGAAAACGGACCATTTTCCACATTTCTCAAGCATGACGTAATGGGGGGGTGTTATCTCTTTTGTCAAAAATCAGCCGTTTTTGCTTGAACATTAAATGCCTCCAAATAGTATTTAATTCACTTCCCGAGCCCCTGGAAGCATGAAAATCACTTTAAACATGCTAATTTTAGCTCTAACACTGATGATCCACCTACAAATGTGAACTGTTGTTCAAAAATAAAACATTTGAAAACGGACCATTTTCCACATTTCTGAAGCATGACGTAATGGGGGGGTGTTATCTCTTTTGTCGAAAATCAGCCGTTTTTGCTTGAATATTAAATGCCTCCAAATGGTATTTAATTAACTTCCCGGGGCGAAGAAACCCTTTTTGAGAACTCAGAGTGAGTAAATTGGCCATTTTCATGCACTTTTAACCATTCCATAAATCTTGTGTTTAGGGCCCCTGGAAGCATGAAAATCACTTTAAACATGCTAATTTTAGCTCTAACACTGATGATCAACCTACAAATGTGAACTGACATTCAATAATAAAACATTTGAAAACGGACCATTTTCCACATTTCTGAAGCATGACGTAATGGGGGGTGTTATCTCTTTTGTCAAAAATCAGCCGTTTTTGCTTGAACATTAAATGCCTCCAAATGGTATTTAATTAACTTCCCGGGGTGAAGAAACCCTTTTTGAGAACTCAGAGTGAGTAAATTGGCCATTTTCATGCACTTTTAACCATTCCATAAATCTTGTGTTTAGGTCCCCTGGAAGCATGAAAATCACTTTAAACATGCTAATTTTAGCTCTAACACTGATGATTCACCTACAAATGTGAACTGACGTTCAAAAATAAAACATTTGAAAACTGACCATTTTCCACATTTCTGAAGCATGACGTAATGGGGGGGTGTTATCTCTTTTGTCAAAAATCAGCCATTTTTGCTTGAACATTAAATGCCTCCAAATAGTATTTAATTCACTTCCCGAGCCCCTGGAAGCATGAAAATCACTTTAAACATGCTAATTTTAGCTCTAACACTGATGATCAACCTACAAATGTGAACTGACGTTCAAAAATAAAACATTTGAAAACGGACCATTTTCCACATTTCTGAAGCATGACGTAATGGGGGGGTGTTATCTCTTTTGTCAAAAATCAGCCGTTTTTGATTGAACATTAAATGCCTCCAAATAGTTTTTAATTCACTTCCCGAGCCCCTGGAAGCATGAAACTCACTTTAAACATGCTAATTTTAGCTCTAACACTGATGATCCACCTACAAATGTGAACTGACGTTCAAAAATAAAACATTTGAAAACGGACCATTCTCCACATTTCTGAAGCATGACGTAATGGGGGGGTGTTATCTCTTTTGTCAAAAATCAGCCGTTTTTGCTTGAACATTAAATGCCTCCAAATAGTATTTAATTCACTTCCCGAGCCCCTGGAAGCATGAAAATCACTTTAAACATGCTAATTTTAGCTCTAACACTGATGATCCACCTACAAATGTGAACTGACGTTCAAAAATAAAACATTTGAAAACGGACCATTTTCCACATTTCTCAAGCATGACGTAATGGGGGGGTGTTATCTCTTTTGTCAAAAATCAGCCGTTTTTGCTTGAACATTAAATGCCTCCAAATAGTATTTAATTCACTTCCCGAGCCCCTGGAAGCATGAAAATCCCTTTAAACATGCTAATTTTAGCTCCAACACTGATGATCCACCTACAAATGTGAACTGACGTTCAAAAATAAAACATTTGAAAACGGATCATTTTCCACATTTCTGAAGCATGACGTAATGGGGGGGTGTTATCTCTTTTGTCGAAAATCAGCCGTTTTTGCTTGAACATTAAATGCCTCCAAGTGGTATTTAATTAACTTCCCGGGGTGAAGAAACCCTTTTTGAGAACTCAGAGTGAGTAAATTGGCCATTTTCATGCACTTTTAACCATTCCGTAAATCTTGTGTTTAGGGCCCCTGGAAGCATGAAAATCACTTTAAACATACTAATTTTAGCTCTAACACTGATGATCAACCTACAAATGTGAACTGACGTCCAAAAATAAAACATTTGAAAACGGACCATTTTCCACATTTCTGAAGCATGACGTAATGGGGGGGGTGTTATCTCTTTTGTCAAAAATCAGCCGTTTTTGCTTGAACATTAAATGCCTCCAAATTGTATTTAATTCACTTCCCGAGCCCCTGGAAGCATGAAAATCACTTTAAACATGCTAATTTTAGCTCTAACACTGATGATCAACCTACAAATGTGAACTGACGTCCAAAAATAAAACATTTGAAAACGGACCATTTTCCACATTTCTGAAGCATGACGTAATGGGGGGGTGTTATCTCTTTTGTCAAAAATCAGCCGTTTTTGCTTGAACATTAAATGCCTCCAAATAGTATGTAATTCACTTCCCGAGCCCCTGGAAGCATGAAAATCACTTTAAACATGCTAATTTTAGCTCTAACACTGATGATCCACCTACAAATGTGAACTGTTGTTCAAAAATAAAACATTTGAAAACGGACCATTTTCCACATTTCTGAAGCATGACGTAATGGGGGGGTGTTATCTCTTTTGTCGAAAATCAGCCGTTTTTGCTTGAATATTAAATGCCTCCAAATGGTATTTAATTAACTTCCCGGGGCGAAGAAACCCTTTTTGAGAACTCAGAGTGAGTAAATTGGCCATTTTCATGCACTTTTAACCATTCCATAAATCTTGTGTTTAGGGCCCCTGGAAGCATGAAAATCACTTTAAACATGCTAATTTTAGCTCTAACACTGATGATCAACCTACAAATGTGAACTGACGTTCAAAAATAAAACATTTGAAAACGGACTATTTTCCACATTTCTGAAGCATGACGTAATGGGGGGGTGTTATCTCTTTTGTCAAAAATCAGCCGTTTTTGCTTGAACATTAAATGCCTCCAAATAGTATTTAATTCACTTCCCGAGCCCCTGGAAGCATGAAAATCACTTTAAACATGCTAATTTTAGCTCTAACACTGATGATCAACCTACAAATGTGAACTGACGTTCAAAAATAAAACATTTGAAAACGGACTATTTTCCACAATTCTGAAGCATGACGTAATGGGGGGTGTTATCTCTTTTGTCAAAAATCAGCCGTTTTTGCTTCAACATTAAATGCCTCCAAATAGTATTTAATTCACTTCCCGAGCCCCTGGAAGCATGAAAATCACTTTAAACATGCTAATTTTAGCTCTAACACTGATGATCAACCTACAAATGTGAACTGATGTTCAAAAATAAAACATTTGAAAACTGACCATTTTCCACATTTCTGAAGCATGACGTAATGGGGGGGTGTTATCTCTTTTGTCAAAAATCAGCTGTTTTTGCTTGAACATTAAATGCCTCCAAATAGTATTTAATTCACTTCCCGAGCCCCTGGAAGCATGAAAATCCCTTTAAACATGCTAATTTTAGCTCTAACACTGATGATCCACCTACAAATGTGAACTGACGTTCAAAAATAAAACATTTGAAAACGGATCATTTTCCACATTTCTGAAGCATGACGTAATGGGGGGGTGTTATCTCTTTTGTCAAAAATCAGCTGTTTTTGCTTGAACATTAAATGCCTCCAAATAGTATTTAATTCACTTCCCGAGCCCCTGGAAGCATGAAAATCCCTTTAAACATGCTAATTTTAGCTCTAACACTGATGATCCACCTACAAATGTGATTTGATGTTCAAAAATAAAACATTTGAAAACGGACCATTTTCCACATTTCTGAAGCATGACGTAATGGGGGGGTGTTATCTCTTTTGTCAAAAATCAGCCGTTTTTGCTTGAACATTAAATGCCTCCAAATAGTATTTAATTCACTTCCCGAGCCCCTGGAAGCATGAAAATCACTTTAAACATGCTAATTTTAGCTCTAACACTGATGATCCACCTACAAATGTGAACTGACATTCAAAAATAAAACATTTGAAAACGGACCATTTTCCACATTTCTGAAGCATGACGTAATGGGGGGGGGGGTTATCTCTTTTGTCAAAAATCAGCTGTTTTTGCTTGAACATTAAATGCCTCCAAATGGTATTTAATTAACTTCCCGGGGTGAAGAAACCCTTTTTGAGAACTCAGAGTGAGTAAATTGGCCATTTTCATGCACTTTTAACCATTCCATAAATCTTGTGTTTAGGGCCCCTGGAAGCATGAAAATCACTTTAAACATGCTAATTTTAGCTCTAACACTGATGATTCACCTACAAATGTGAACTGACGTTCAAAAATAAAACATTTAAAAACGGACCATTTTCCACATTTCTGAAGCATGACGTAATGGGGGGGTGTTATCTCTTTTGTCAAAAATCAGCCGTTTTTGATTAAACATTAAATGCCTCCAAATAGTATTTAATTCACTTCCCGAGCCCCTGGAAGCATGAAAATCACTTTAAACATGCTAATTTTAGCTCTAACACTGATGATCCACCTACAAATGTGAACTGACGTTCAAAAATAAAACTTTTGAAAACGGATCATTTTCCACATTTCTGAAGCATGACGTAATGGGGGGGTGTTATCTCTTTTGTCGAAAATCAGCCGTTTTCGCTTGAACATTAAATGCCTCCAAATGGTATTTAATTAACTTCCCGGGGTGAAGAAACCCTTTTTGAGAACTCAGAGTGAGTAAATTGGCGATTTTCATGCACTTTTAACCATTCCATAAATCTTGTGTTTAGGGCCCCTGGAAGCATGAAAATCACTTTAAACATGCTAATTTTAGCTCTAACACTGATGATTCACCTACAAATGTGAACTGACTTTCAAAAATAAAACATTTGAAAACGGACCATTTTCCACATTTCTGAAGCATGACGTAATGGGGGGGGGGCTTATCTCTTTTGTCAAAAATCAGCTGTTTTTGCTTGAACATTAAATGCCTCCAAATGGTATTTAATTAACTTCCCGGGGTGAAGAAACCCTTTTTGAGAACTCAGAGTGAGTAAATTGGCCATTTTCATGCACTTTTAACCATTCCATAAATCTTGTGTTTAGGGCCCCTGGAAGCATGAAAATCACTTTAAACATGCTAATTTTAGCTCTAACACTGATGATTCACCTACAAATGTGAACTGACGTTCAAAAATAAAACATTTGAAAACGGACCATTTTCCACATTTCTGAAGCATGACATAATGGGGGGGTGTTATCTCTTTTGTCAAAAATCAGCCATTTTTGCTTGAACATTAAATGCCTCCAAATAGTATTTAATTCACTTCCCGAGCCCCTGGAAGCATGAAAATCACTTTAAACATGCTAATTTTAGCTCTAACACTGATGATCAACCTACAAATGTGAACTGACGTTCAAAAATAAAACATTTAAAAACGGACCATTTTCCACATTTCTGAAGCATGACGTAATGGGGGGGTGTTATCTCTTTTGTCAAAAATCAGCCGTTTTTGATTGAACATTAAATGCCTCCAAATAGTATTTAATTCACTTCCCGAGCCCCTGGAAGCATGAAAATCACTTTAAACATGCTAATTTTAGCTCTAACACTGATGATCCACCTACAAATGTGAACTGACGTTCAAAAATAAAACTTTTGAAAACGGATCATTTTCCACATTTCTGAAGCATGACGTAATGGGGGGGTGTTATCTCTTTTGTCGAAAATCAGCCGTTTTCGCTTGAACATTAAATGCCTCCAAATGGTATTTAATTAACTTCCCGGGGTGAAGAAACCCTTTTTGAGAACTCAGAGTGAGTAAATTGGCGATTTTCATGCACTTTTAACCATTCCATAAATCTTGTGTTTAGGGCCCCTGGAAGCATGAAAATCACTTTAAACATGCTAATTTTAGCTCTAACACTGATGATTCACCTACAAATGTGAACTGACGTTCAAAAATAAAACAATTGAAAACGGACCATTTTCCACATTTCTGAAGCATGACATAATGGGGGGGTGTTATCTCTTTTGTCAAAAATCAGCCATTTTTGCTTGAACATTAAATGCCTCCAAATAGTATTTAATTCACTTCCCGAGCCCCTGGAAGCATGAAAATCACTTTAAACATGCTAATTTTAGCTCTAACACTGATGATCCACCTACAAATGTGAACTGACATTCAAAAATAAAACATTTGAAAACGGACCATTTTCCACATTTCTGAAGCATGACGTAATGGGGGGGTGTTATCTCTTTTGTCAAAAATCAGCCGTTTTTGCTTGAACATTAAATGCCTCCAAATAGTATGTAATTCACTTCCCGAGCCCCTGGAAGCATGAAAATCACTTTAAACATGCTAATTTTAGCTCTAACACTGATGATCCACCTACAAATGTGAACTGTTGTTCAAAAATAAAACATTTGAAAACGGACCATTTTCCACATTTCTGAAGCAGGACGTAAGGGGGGGGTGTTATCTCTTTTGTCGAAAATCAGCCGTTTTTGCTTGAATATTAAATGCCTCCAAATGGTATTTAATTAACTTCCCGGGGCGAAGAAACCCTTTTTGAGAACTCAGAGTGAGTAAATTGGCCATTTTCATGCACTTTTAACCATTCCATAAATCTTGTGTTTAGGGCCCCTGGAAGCATGAAAATCACTTTAAACATGCTAATTTTAGCTCTAACACTGATGATCAACCTACAAATGTGAACTGACGTTCAAAAATAAAACATTTGAAAACAGACTATTTTCCACATTTCTGAAGCATGACGTAATGGGGGGGTGTTATCTCTTTTGTCAAAAATCAGCCGTTTTTGCTTGAACATTAAATGCCTCCAAATAGTATTTAATTCACTTCCCGAGCCCCTGGAAGCATGAAAATCACTTTAAACATGCTAATTTTAGCTCTAACACTGATGATCAACCTACAAATGTGAACTGACGTTCAAAAATAAAACATTTGAAAACGGACTATTTTCCACATTTCTGAAGCATGACGTAATGGGGGGGTGTTATCTCTTTTGATAAAAATCAGCCGTTTTTGCTTGAACATTAAATGCCTCCAAATAGTATTTAATTCACTTCCCGAGCCCCTGGAAGCATGAAAATCACTTTAAACATGCTAATTTTAGCTCTAACACTGATGATCTACCTACAAATGTGAACTGACGTTCAAAAATAAAACATTTGAAAACGGATCATTTTCCACATTTCTGAAGCATGACGTAATGGGGGGGTGTTATCTCTTTTGTCGAAAATCAGCCGTTTTTGCTTGAACATTAAATGCCTCCAAATGGTATTTAATTAACTTCCCGGGGTGAAGAAACCCTTTTTGAGAACTCAGAGTGAGTAAATTGGCCATTTTCATGCACTTTTAACCATTCCATAAATCTTGTGTTTAGGGCCCCTGGAAGCATGAAAATCACTTCAAACATGCTAATTTTAGCTCTAACACTGATGATCAACCTACAAATGTGAACTGACATTCAAAAATAAAACATTTGAAAACGGACCATTTTCCACATTTCTGAAGCATGACGTAATGGGGGGTGTTATCTCTTTTGTCAAAAATCAGCCGTTTTTGCTTGAACATTAAATGCCTCCAAATGGTATTTAATTAACTTCCCGGGGTGAAGAAACCCTTTTTGAGAACTCAGAGTGAGTAAATTGGCCATTTTCATGCACTTTTAACCATTCCATAAATCTTGTGTTTAGGGCCCCTGGAAGCATGAAAATCACTTTAAACATGCTAATTTTAGCTCTAACACTGATGATTCACCTACAAATGTGAACTGACGTTCAAAAATAAAACATTTGAAAACGGACCATTTTCCACATTTCTGAAGCATGACGTAATGGGGGGGTGTTATCTCTTTTGTCAAAAATCAGCCATTTTTGCTTGAACATTAAATGCCTCCAAATAGTATTTAATTCACTTCCCGAGCCCCTGGAAGCATGAAAATCACTTTAAACATGCTAATTTTAGCTCTAACACTGATGATCAACCTACAAATGTGAACTGACGTTCAAAAATAAAACATTTGAAAACGGACCATTTTCCACATTTCTGAAGCATGACGTAATGGGGGGGGTGTTATCTCTTTTGTCAAAAATCAGCCGTTTTTGATTGAACATTAAATGCCTCCAAATAGTATTTAATTCACTTCCCGAGCCCCTGGAAGCATGAAACTCACTTTAAACATGCTAATTTTAGCTCTAACACTGATGATCCACCTACAAATGTGAACTGACGTTCAAAAATAAAACATTTGAAAACGGACCATTCTCCACATTTCTGAAGCATGACGTAATGGGGGGGTGTTATCTCTTTTGTCAAAAATCAGCCGTTTTTGCTTGAACATTAAATTCCTCCAAATAGTATTTAATTCACTTCCCGAGCCCCTGGAAGCATGAAAATCACTTTAAACATGCTAATTTTAGCTCTAACACTGATGATCCACCTACAAATGTGAACTGACGTTCAAAAATAAAACATTTGAAAACGGACCATTTTCCACATTTCTCAAGCATGACGTAATGGGGGGGTGTTATCTCTTTTGTCAAAAATCAGCTGTTTTTGCTTGAACATTAAATGCCTCCAAATAGTATTTAATTCACTTCCCGAGCCCCTGGAAGCATGAAAATCACTTTAAACATGCTAATTTTAGCTCTAACACTGATGATCCACCTACAAATGTGAACTGTTGTTCAAAAATAAAACATTTGAAAACGGACCATTTTCCACATTTCTGAAGCATGACGTAATGGGGGGGTGTTATCTCTTTTGTCGAAAATCAGCCGTTTTTGCTTGAATATTAAATGCCTCCAAATGGTATTTAATTAACTTCCCGGGGCGAAGAAACCCTTTTTGAGAACTCAGAGTGAGTAAATTGGCCATTTTCATGCACTTTTAACCATTCCATAAATCTTGTGTTTAGGGCCCCTGGAAGCATGAAAATCACTTTAAACATGCTAATTTTAGCTCTAACACTGATGATCAACCTACAAATGTGAACTGACATTCAAAAATAAAACATTTGAAAACGGACCATTTTCCACATTTCTGAAGCATGACGTAATGGGGGGTGTTATCTCTTTTGTCAAAAATCAGCCGTTTTTGCTTGAACATTAAATGCCTCCAAATGGTATTTAATTAACTTCCCGGGGTGAAGAAACCCTTTTTGAGAACTCAGAGTGAGTAAATTGGCCATTTTCATGCACTTTTAACCATTCCATAAATCTTGTGTTTAGGGCCCCTGGAAGCATGAAAATCACTTTAAACATGCTAATTTTAGCTCTAACACTGATGATTCACCTACAAATGTGAACTGACGTTCAAAAATAAAACATTTGAAAACTGACCATTTTCCACATTTCTGAAGCATGACGTAATGGGGGGGTGTTATCTCTTTTGTCAAAAATCAGCCATTTTTGCTTGAACATTAAATGCCTCCAAATAGTATTTAATTCACTTCCCGAGCCCCTGGAAGCATGAAAATCACTTTAAACATGCTAATTTTAGCTCTAACACTGATGATCAACCTACAAATGTAACTGACGTTCAAAAATAAAACATTTGAAAACGGACCATTTTCCACATTTCTGAAGCATGACGTAATGGGGGGGTGTTATCTCTTTTGTCAAAAATCAGCCGTTTTTGATTGAACATTAAATGCCTCCAAATAGTATTTAATTCACTTCCCGAGCCCCTGGAAGCATGAAACTCACTTTAAACATGCTAATTTTAGCTCTAACACTGATGATCCACCTACAAATGTGAACTGACGTTCAAAAATAAAACATTTGAAAACGGACCATTCTCCACATTTCTGAAGCATGACGTAATGGGGGGGTGTTATCTCTTTTGTCAAAAATCAGCCGTTTTTGCTTGAACATTAAATGCCTCCAAATAGTATTTAATTCACTTCCCGAGCCCCTGGAAGCATGAAAATCACTTTAAACATGCTAATTTTAGCTCTAACACTGATGATCCACCTACAAATGTGAACTGACGTTCAAAAATAAAACATTTGAAAACGGACCATTTTCCACATTTCTCAAGCATGACGTAATGGGGGGGTGTTATCTCTTTTGTCAAAAATCATCCGTTTTTGCTTGAACATTAAATGCCTCCAAATAGTATTTAATTCACTTCCCGAGCCCCTGGAAGCATGAAAATCCCTTTAAACATGCTAATTTTAGCTCCAACACTGATGATCCACCTACAAATGTGAACTGACGTTCAAAAATAAAACATTTGAAAACGGATCATTTTCCACATTTCTGAAGCATGACGTAATGGGGGGGTGTTATCTCTTTTGTCGAAAATCAGCCGTTTTTGCTTGAACATTAAATGCCTCCAAATTGTATTTAATTCACTTCCCGAGCCCCTGGAAGCATGAAAATCACTTTAAACATGCTAATTTTAGCTCTAACACTGATGATCAACCTACAAATGTGAACTGACGTCCAAAAATAAAACATTTGAAAACGGACCATTTTCCACATTTCTGAAGCATGACGTAATGGGGGGGTGTTATCTCTTTTGTCAAAAATCAGCCGTTTTTGCTTGAACATTAAATGCCTCCAAATAGTATGTAATTCACTTCCCGAGCCCCTGGAAGCATGAAAATCACTTTAAACATGCTAATTTTAGCTCTAACACTGATGATCCACCTACAAATGTGAACTGTTGTTCAAAAATAAAACATTTGAAAACGGACCATTTTCCACATTTCTGAAGCATGACGTAATGGGGGGGTGTTATCTCTTTTGTCGAAAATCAGCCGTTTTTGCTTGAATATTAAATGCCTCCAAATGGTATTTAATTAACTTCCCGGGGCGAAGAAACCCTTTTTGAGAACTCAGAGTGAGTAAATTGGCCATTTTCATGCACTTTTAACCATTCCATAAATCTTGTGTTTAGGGCCCCTGGAAGCATGAAAATCACTTTAAACATGCTAATTTTAGCTCTAACACTGATGATCAACCTACAAATGTGAACTGACGTTCAAAAATAAAACATTTGAAAACGGACTATTTTCCACATTTCTGAAGCATGACGTAATGGGGGGGTGTTATCTCTTTTGTCAAAAATCAGCCGTTTTTGCTTGAACATTAAATGCCTCCAAATAGTATTTAATTCACTTCCCGAGCCCCTGGAAGCATGAAAATCACTTTAAACATGCTAATTTTAGCTCTAACACTGATGATCAACCTACAAATGTGAACTGACGTTCAAAAATAAAACATTTGAAAACGGACTATTTTCCACAATTCTGAAGCATGACGTAATGGGGGGTGTTATCTCTTTTGTCAAAAATCAGCCGTTTTTGCTTCAACATTAA
This sequence comes from Lissotriton vulgaris, assembly GCF_964263255.1. NCBI lineage: Eukaryota > Metazoa > Chordata > Amphibia > Caudata > Salamandridae > Lissotriton > Lissotriton vulgaris. The sequence continues at coordinate 14,182 of NW_028243997.1, forward strand.
ATGCCTCCAAATAGTATTTAATTCACTTCCCGAGCCCCTGGAAGCATGAAAATCACTTTAAACATGCTAATTTTAGCTCTAACACTGATGATCAACCTACAAATGTGAACTGATGTTCAAAAATAAAACATTTGAAAACTGACCATTTTCCACATTTCTGAAGCATGACGTAATGGGGGGGTGTTATCTCTTTTGTCAAAAATCAGCTGTTTTTGCTTGAACATTAAATGCCTCCAAATAGTATTTAATTCACTTCCCGAGCCCCTGGAAGCATGAAAATCCCTTTAAACATGCTAATTTTAGCTCTAACACTGATGATCCACCTACAAATGTGAACTGACGTTCAAAAATAAAACATTTGAAAACGGATCATTTTCCACATTTCTGAAGCATGACGTAATGGGGGGGTGTTATCTCTTTTGTCAAAAATCAGCTGTTTTTGCTTGAACATTAAATGCCTCCAAATAGTATTTAATTCACTTCCCGAGCCCCTGGAAGCATGAAAATCCCTTTAAACATGCTAATTTTAGCTCTAACACTGATGATCCACCTACAAATGTGAACTGATGTTCAAAAATAAAACATTTGAAAACGGACCATTTTCCACATTTCTGAAGCATGACGTAATGGGGGGGTGTTATCTCTTTTGTCAAAAATCAGCCGTTTTTGCTTGAACATTAAATGCCTCCAAATAGTATTTAATTCACTTCCCGAGCCCCTGGAAGCATGAAAATCACTTTAAACATGCTAATTTTAGCTCTAACACTGATGATCCACCTACAAATTTGAACTGACATTCAAAAATAAAACATTTGAAAACGGACCATTTTCCACATTTCTGAAGCATGACGTAATGGGGGGGGGGGGTTATCTCTTTTGTCAAAAATCAGCTGTTTTTGCTTGAACATTAAATGCCTCCAAATGGTATTTAATTAACTTCCCGGGGTGAAGAAACCCTTTTTGAGAACTCAGAGTGAGTAAATTGGCCATTTTCATGCACTTTTAACCATTCCATAAATCTTGTGTTTAGGGCCCCTGGAAGCATGAAAATCACTTTAAACATGCTAATTTTAGCTCTAACACTGATGATCCACCTACAAATGTGAACTGACGTTCAAAAATAAAACATTTGAAAACGGACCATTCTCCACATTTCTGAAGCATGATGTAATGGGGGGGTGTTATCTCTTTTGTCGAAAATCAGCCGTTTTTGCTTGAACATTAAATGCCTCCAAATGGTATTTAATTAACTTCCCGGGGTGAAGAAACCCTTTTTGAGAACTCAGAGTGAGTAAATTGGCGATTTTCATGCACTTTTAACCATTCCATAAATCTTGTGTTTAGGGCCCCTGGTAGCATGAAAATCACTTTAAACATGCTAATTTTAGCTCTAACACTGATGATCAACCTACAAATGTGAACTGACGTTCAAAAATAAAACATTTGAAAACGGACCATTTTTCACATTTCTGAAGCATGACGTAATGGGGGGGTGTTATCTCTTTTGTCAAAAATCAGCCGTTTTTGCTTGACCATTAAATTCCTCCAAATAGTATTTAATTCACTTCCCGAGCCCCTGGAAGCATGAAAATCACTTTAAACATGCTAATTTTAGCTCTAACACTGATGATCCACCTACAAATGTGAACTGACATTCAAAAATAAAACATTTGAAAACGGACCATTTTCCACATTTCTGAAGCATGACGTAATGGGGGGGGGGTGTTATCTCTTTTGTCAAAAATCAGCCGTTTTTGCTTGAACATTAAATGCCTCCAAATGGTATTTAATTAACTTCCCGGGGTGAAGAAACCCTTTTTGAGAACTCAGAGTGAGTAAATTGGCCATTTTCATGCACTTTTAACCATTCCATAAATCTTGTGTTTAGGGCCCCTGGAAGCATGAAAATCACTTTAAACATGCTAATTTTAGCTCTAACACTGATGATTCACCTACAAATGTGAACTGACGTTCAAAAATAAAACATTTGAAAACGGACCATTTTCCACATTTCTGAAGCATGACATAATGGGGGGGTGTTATCTCTTTTGTCAAAAATCTGCCATTTTTGCTTGAACATTAAATGCCTCCAAATAGTATTTAATTCACTTCTCGAGCCCCTGGAAGCATGAAAATCACTTTAAACATGCTAATTTTAGCTCTAACACTGATGATCAACCTACAAATGTGAACTGACGTTCAAAAATAAAACATTTGAAAACGGACCATTTTCCACATTTCTGAAGCATGACGTAATGGGGGGGTGTTATCTCTTTTGTCAAAAATCAGCCGTTTTTGATTGAACATTAAATGCCTCCAAATAGTATTTAATTCACTTCCCGAGCCCCTGGAAGCATGAAAATCACTTTAAACATGCTAATTTTAGCTCTAACACTGATGATCCACCTACAAATGTGAACTGACGTTCAAAAATAAAACATTTGAAAACGGACCATTCTCCACATTTCTGAAGCATGACGTAATGGGGGGGTGTTATCTCTTTTGTCGAAAATCAGCCGTTTTCGCTTGAACATTAAATGCCTCCAAATGGTATTTAATTAACTTCCCGGGGTGAAGAAACCCTTTTTGAGAACTCAGAGTGAGTAAATTGGCGATTTTCATGCACTTTTAACCATTCCATAAATCTTGTGTTTAGGGCCCCTGGAAGCATGAAAATCACTTTAAACATGCTAATTTTAGCTCTAACACTGATGATCCACCTACAAATGTGAACTGACGTTCAAAAATAAAACATTTGAAAACGGACCATTTTCCACATTTCTGAAGCATGACGTAATGGGGGGGTGTTATCTCTTTTGTCAAAAATCAGCTGTTTTTGCTTGAACATTAAATTCCTCCAAATAGTATTTAATTCACTTCCCGAGCCCCTGGAAGCATGAAAATCACTTTAAACATGCTAATTTTAGCTCTAACACTGATGATCCACCTACAAATGTGAACTGACATTCAAAAATAAAACATTTGAAAACGGACCATTTTCCACATTTCTGAAGCATGACGTAATGGGGGGGGTGTTATCTCTTTTGTCGAAAATCAGCCGTTTTTGCTTGAACATTAAATGCCTCCAAATGGTATTTAATTAACTTCCCGGGGTGAAGAAACCCTTTTTGAGAACTCAGAGTGAGTAAATTGGCCATTTTCATGCACTTTTAACCATTCCATAAATCTTGTGTTTAGGGCCCCTGGAAGCATGAAAATCACTTTAAACATGCTAATTTTAGCTCTAACACTGATGATCAACCTACAAATGTGAACTGACGTTCAAAAATAAAACATTTGAAAACGGACCATTTTCCACATTTCTGAAGCATGACGTAATGGGGGGGTGTTATCTCTTTTGTCAAAAATCAGCCGTTTTTGCTTGAACATTAAATGCCTCCAAATAGTATGTAATTCACTTCCCGAGCCCCTGGAAGCATGAAAATCACTTTAAACATGCTAATTTTAGCTCTAACACTGATGATCCACCTACAAATGTGAACTGTTGTTCAAAAATAAAACATTTGAAAACGGACCATTTTCCACATTTCTGAAGCAGGACGTAAGGGGGGGGTGTTATCTCTTTTGTCGAAAATCAGCCGTTTTTGCTTGAATATTAAATGCCTCCAAATGGTATTTAATTAACTTCCCGGGGTGAAGAAACCCTTTTTGAGAACTCAGAGTGAGTAAATTGGCCATTTTCATGCACTTTTAACCATTCCATAAATCTTGTGTTTAGGGCCCCTGGAAGCATGAAAATCACTTTAAACATGCTAATTTTAGCTCTAACACTGATGATCAACCTACAAATGTGAACTGACGTTCAAAAATAAAACATTTGAAAACGGACCATTTTCCACATTTCTGAAGCATGACGTAATGGGGGGGTGTTATCTCTTTTGTCAAAAATCAGCCGTTTTTGCTTGAACATTAAATGCCTCCAAATAGTATTTAATTCACTTCCCGAGCCCCTGGAAGCATGAAAATCCCTTTAAACATGCTAATTTTAGCTCTAACACTGATGATCCACCTACAAATGTGAACTGATGTTCAAAAATAAAACATTTGAAAACGGACCATTTTCCACATTTCTGAAGCATGACGTAATGGGGGGGTGTTATCTCTTTTGTCAAAAATCAGCCGTTTTTGCTTGAACATTAAATGCCTCCAAATAGTATTTAATTCACTTCCCGAGCCCCTGGAAGCATGAAAATCACTTTAAACATGCTAATTTTAGCTCTAACACTGATGATCCACCTACAAATGTGAACTGACATTCAAAAATAAAACATTTGAAAACGGACCATTTTCCACATTTCTGAAGCATGACGTAATGGGGGGGGGGGGTTATCTCTTTTGTCAAAAATCAGCTGTTTTTGCTTGAACATTAAATGCCTCCAAATGGTATTTAATTAACTTCCCGGGGTGAAGAAACCCTTTTTGAGAACTCAGAGTGAGTAAATTGGCCATTTTCATGCACTTTTAACCATTCCATAAATCTTGTGTTTAGGGCCCCTGGAAGCATGAAAATCACTTTAAACATGCTAATTTTAGCTCTAACACTGATGATCCACCTACAAATGTGAACTGACGTTCAAAAATAAAACATTTGAAAACGGACCATTCTCCACATTTCTGAAGCATGATGTAATGGGGGGGTGTTATCTCTTTTGTCGAAAATCAGCCGTTTTTGCTTGAACATTAAATGCCTCCAAATGGTATTTAATTAACTTCCCGGGGTGAAGAAACCCTTTTTGAGAACTCAGAGTGAGTAAATTGGCGATTTTCATGCACTTTTAACCATTCCATAAATCTTGTGTTTAGGGCCCCTGGTAGCATGAAAATCACTTTAAACATGCTAATTTTAGCTCTAACACTGATGATCAACCTACAAATGTGAACTGACGTTCAAAAATAAAACATTTGAAAACGGACCATTTTTCACATTTCTGAAGCATGACGTAATGGGGGGGTGTTATCTCTTTTGTCAAAAATCAGCCGTTTTTGCTTGACCATTAAATTCCTCCAAATAGTATTTAATTCACTTCCCGAGCCCCTGGAAGCATGAAAATCACTTTAAACATGCTAATTTTAGCTCTAACACTGATGATCCACCTACAAATGTGAACTGACATTCAAAAATAAAACATTTGAAAACGGACCATTTTCCACATTTCTGAAGCATGACGTAATGGGGGGGGGTGTTATCTCTTTTGTCGAAAATCAGCCGTTTTTGCTTGAACATTAAATGCCTCCAAATGGTATTTAATTAACTTCCCGGGGCGAAGAAACCCTTTTTGAGAACTCAGAGTGAGTAAATTGGCCATTTTCATGCACTTTTAACCATTCCATAAATTTTGTGTTTAGGGCCCCTGGAAGCATGAAAATCACTTTAAACATGCTAATTTTAGCTTCAACACTGATGATCAACCTACAAATGTGAACTGACGTTCAAAAATAAAACATTTGAAAACAGACTATTTTCCACATTTCTGAAGCATGACGTAATGGGGGGGTGTTATCTCTTTTCTCAAAAATCAGCCGTTTTTGCTTGAACATTAAATGCCTCCAAATAGTATTTAATTCACTTCCCGAGCCCCTGGAAGCATGAAAATCACTTTAAACATGCTAATTTTAGCTCTAACACTGATGATCCACCTACAAATGTGAACTGACATTCAAAAATAAAACATTTGAAAACGGACCATTTTCCACATTTCTGAAGCATGACGTAATGGGGGGGGGGGTGTTATCTCTTTTGTCAAAAATCAGCCGTTTTTGCTTGAACATTAAATGCCTCCAAATGGTATTTAATTAACTTCCCGGGGTGAAGAAACCCTTTTTGAGAACTCAGAGTGAGTAAATTGGCCATTTTCATGCACTTTTAACCATTCCATAAATCTTGTGTTTAGGGCCCCTGGAAGCATGAAAATCACTTTAAACATGCTAATTTTAGCTCTAACACTGATGATCAACCTACAAATGTGAACTGACGTTCAAAAATAAAACATTTGAAAACGGACCATTTTCCACATTTCTGAAGCATGACGTAATGGGGGGGTGTTATCTCTTTTGTCAAAAATCAGCCGTTTTTGCTTGAACATTAAATGCCTCCAAATAGTATGTAATTCACTTCCCGAGCCCCTGGAAGCATGAAAATCACTTTAAACATGCTAATTTTAGCTCTAACACTGATGATCCACCTACAAATGTGAACTGTTGTTCAAAAATAAAACATTTGAAAACGGACCATTTTCCACATTTCTGAAGCAGGACGTAAGGGGGGGGTGTTATCTCTTTTGTCGAAAATCAGCCGTTTTTGCTTGAATATTAAATGCCTCCAAATGGTATTTAATTAACTTCCCGGGGCGAAGAAACCCTTTTTGAGAACTCAGAGTGAGTAAATTGGCCATTTTCATGCACTTTTAACCATTCCATAAATCTTGTGTTTAGGGCCCCTGGAAGCATGAAAATCACTTTAAACATGCTAATTTTAGCTCTAACACTGATGATCAACCTACAAATGTGAACTGACGTTCAAAAATAAAACATTTGAAAACAGACTATTTTCCACATTTCTGAAGCATGACGTAATGGGGGGGTGTTATCTCTTTTGTCAAAAATCAGCCGTTTTTGCTTGAACATTAAATGCCTCCAAATAGTATTTAATTCACTTCCCGAGCCCCTGGAAGCATGAAAATCACTTTAAACATGCTAATTTTAGCTCTAACACTGATGATCAACCTACAAATGTGAACTGACGTTCAAAAATAAAACATTTGAAAACGGACTATTTTCCACATTTCTGAAGCATGACGTAATGGGGGGGTGTTATCTCTTTTGATAAAAATCAGCCATTTTTGCTTGAACATTAAATGCCTCCAAATAGTATTTAATTCACTTCCCGAGCCCCTGGAAGCATGAAAATCACTTTAAACATGCTAATTTTAGCTCTAACACTGATGATCCACCTACAAATGTGAACTGACGTTCAAAAATAAAACATTTGAAAACGGATCATTTTCCACATTTCTGAAGCATGACGTAATGGGGGGGTGTTATCTCTTTTGTCGAAAATCAGCCGTTTTTGCTTGAACATTAAATGCCTCCAAATGGTATTTAATTAACTTCCCGGGGTGAAGAAACCCTTTTTGAGAACTCAGAGTGAGTAAATTGGCCATTTTCATGCACTTTTAACCATTCCATAAATCTTGTGTTTAGGGCCCCTGGAAGCATGAAAATCACTTCAAACATGCTAATTTTAGCTCTAACACTGATGATCAACCTACAAATGTGAACTGACATTCAAAAATAAAACATTTGAAAACGGACCATTTTCCACATTTCTGAAGCATGACGTAATGGGGGGTGTTATCTCTTTTGTCAAAAATCAGCCGTTTTTGCTTGAACATTACATGCCTCCAAATGGTATTTAATTAACTTCCCGGGGTGAAGAAACCCTTTTTGAGAACTCAGAGTGAGTAAATTGGCCATTTTCATGCACTTTTAACCATTCCATAAATCTTGTGTTTAGGGCCCCTGGAAGCATGAAAATCACTTTAAACATGCTAATTTTAGCTCTAACACTGATGATTCACCTACAAATGTGAACTGACGTTCAAAAATAAAACATTTGAAAACTGACCATTTTCCACATTTCTGAAGCATGACGTAATGGGGGGGTGTTATCTCTTTTGTCAAAAATCAGCCATTTTTGCTTGAACATTAAATGCCTCCAAATAGTATTTAATTCACTTCCCGAGCCCCTGGAAGCATGAAAATCACTTTAAACATGCTAATTTTAGCTCTAACACTGATGATCAACCTACAAATGTGAACTGACGTTCAAAAATAAAACATTTGAAAACGGACCATTTTCCACATTTCTGAAGCATGACGTAATGGGGGGGTGTTATCTCTTTTGTCAAAAATCAGCCGTTTTTGATTGAACATTAAATGCCTCCAAATAGTATTTAATTCACTTCCCGAGCCCCTGGAAGCATGAAACTCACTTTAAACATGCTAATTTTAGCTCTAACACTGATGATCCACCTACAAATGTGAACTGACGTTCAAAAATAAAACATTTGAAAACGGACCATTCTCCACATTTCTGAAGCATGACGTAATGGGGGGGTGTTATCTCTTTTGTCAAAAATCAGCCGTTTTTGCTTGAACATTAAATTCCTCCAAATAGTATTTAATTCACTTCCCGAGCCCCTGGAAGCATGAAAATCACTTTAAACATGCTAATTTTAGCTCTAACACTGATGATCAACCTACAAATGTGAACTGACGTTCAAAAATAAAACATTTGAAAACGGACCATTTTCCACATTTCTCAAGCATGACGTAATGGGGGGGTGTTATCTCTTTTGTCAAAAATCAGCCGTTTTTGCTTGAACATTAAATGCCTCCAAATAGTATTTAATTCACTTCCCGAGCCCCTGGAAGCATGAAAATCACTTTAAACATGCTAATTTTAGCTCTAACACTGATGATCCACCTACAAATGTGAACTGTTGTTCAAAAATAAAACATTTGAAAACGGACCATTTTCCACATTTCTGAAGCATGACGTAATGGGGGGGTGTTATCTCTTTTGTCGAAAATCAGCCGTTTTTGCTTGAATATTAAATGCCTCCAAATGGTATTTAATTAACTTCCCGGGGCGAAGAAACCCTTTTTGAGAACTCAGAGTGAGTAAATTGGCCATTTTCATGCACTTTTAACCATTCCATAAATCTTGTGTTTAGGGCCCCTGGAAGCATGAAAATCACTTTAAACATGCTAATTTTAGCTCTAACACTGATGATCAACCTACAAATGTGAACTGACATTCAAAAATAAAACATTTGAAAACGGACCATTTTCCACATTTCTGAAGCATGATGTAATGGGGGGTGTTATCTCTTTTGTCAAAAATCAGCCGTTTTTGCTTGAACATTAAATGCCTCCAAATGGTATTTAATTAACTTCCCGGGGTGAAGAAACCCTTTTTGAGAACTCAGAGTGAGTAAATTGGCCATTTTCATGCACTTTTAACCATTCCATAAATCTTGTGTTTAGGGCCCCTGGAAGCATGAAAATCACTTTAAACATGCTAATTTTAGCTCTAACACTGATGATTCACCTACAAATGTGAACTGACGTTCAAAAATAAAACATTTGAAAACTGACCATTTTCCACATTTCTGAAGCATGACGTAATGGGGGGGTGTTATCTCTTTTGTCAAAAATCAGCCATTTTTGCTTGAACATTAAATGCCTCCAAATAGTATTTAATTCACTTCCCGAGCCCCTGGAAGCATGAAAATCACTTTAAACATGCTAATTTTAGCTCTAACACTGATGATCAACCTACAAATGTAACTGACGTTCAAAAATAAAACATTTGAAAACGGACCATTTTCCACATTTCTGAAGCATGACGTAATGGGGGGGTGTTATCTCTTTTGTCAAAAATCAGCCGTTTTTGATTGAACATTAAATGCCTCCAAATAGTATTTAATTCACTTCCCGAGCCCCTGGAAGCATGAAACTCACTTTAAACATGCTAATTTTAGCTCTAACACTGATGATCCACCTACAAATGTGAACTGACGTTCAAAAATAAAACATTTGAAAACGGACCATTCTCCACATTTCTGAAGCATGACGTAATGGGGGGGTGTTATCTCTTTTGTCAAAAATCAGCCGTTTTTGCTTGAACATTAAATGCCTCCAAATAGTATTTAATTCACTTCCCGAGCCCCTGGAAGCATGAAAATCACTTTAAACATGCTAATTTTAGCTCTAACACTGATGATCCACCTACAAATGTGAACTGACGTTCAAAAATAAAACATTTGAAAACGGACCATTTTCCACATTTCTCAAGCATGACGTAATGGGGGGTGTTATCTCTTTTGTCAAAAATCAGCCGTTTTTGCTTGAACATTAAATGCCTCCAAATAGTATTTAATTCACTTCCCGAGCCCCTGGAAGCATGAAAATCCCTTTAAACATGCTAATTTTAGCTCCAACACTGATGATCCACCTACAAATGTGAACTGACGTTCAAAAATAAAACATTTGAAAACGGATCATTTTCCACATTTCTGAAGCATGACGTAATGGGGGGGTGTTATCTCTTTTGTCGAAAATCAGCCGTTTTTGCTTGAACATTAAATGCCTCCAAGTGGTATTTAATTAACTTCCCGGGGTGAAGAAACCCTTTTTGAGAACTCAGAGTGAGTAAATTGGCCATTTTCATGCACTTTTAACCATTCCGTAAATCTTGTGTTTAGGGCCCCTGGAAGCATGAAAATCACTTTAAACATACTAATTTTAGCTCTAACACTGATGATCAACCTACAAATGTGAACTGACGTCCAAAAATAAAACATTTGAAAACGGACCATTTTCCACATTTCTGAAGCATGACGTAATGGGGGGGGTGTTATCTCTTTTGTCAAAAATCAGCCGTTTTTGCTTGAACATTAAATGCCTCCAAATTGTATTTAATTCACTTCCCGAGCCCCTGGAAGCATGAAAATCACTTTAAACATGCTAATTTTAGCTCTAACACTGATGATCAACCTACAAATGTGAACTGACGTCCAAAAATAAAACATTTGAAAACGGACCATTTTCCACATTTCTGAAGCATGACGTAATGGGGGGGTGTTATCTCTTTTGTCAAAAATCAGCCGTTTTTGCTTGAACATTAAATGCCTCCAAATACTATGCAATTCACTTCCCGAGCCCCTGGAAGCATGAAAATCACTTTAAACATGCTCATTTTAGCTCTAACACTGATGATCCACCTACAAATGTGAACTGTTGTTCAAAAATAAAACATTTGAAAACGGACCATTTTCCACATTTCTGAAGCATGACGTAATGGGGGGGTGTTATCTCTTTTGTCGAAAATCAGCCGTTTTTGCTTGAATATTAAATGCCTCCAAATGGTATTTAATTAACTTCCCGGGGCGAAGAAACCCTTTTTGAGAACTCAGAGTGAGTAAATTGGCCATTTTCATGCACTTTTAACCATTCCATAAATCTTGTGTTTAGGGCCCCTGGAAGCATGAAAATCACTTTAAACATGCTAATTTTAGCTCTAACACTGATGATCAACCTACAAATGTGAACTGACATTCAAAAATAAAACATTTGAAAACGGACCATTTTCCACATTTCTGAAGCATGATGTAATGGGGGGTGTTATCTCTTTTGTCAAAAATCAGCCGTTTTTGCTTGAACATTAAATGCCTCCAAATGGTATTTAATTAACTTCCCGGGGTGAAGAAACCCTTTTTGAGAACTCAGAGTGAGTAAATTGGCCATTTTCATGCACTTTTAACCATTCCATAAATCTTGTGTTTAGGGCCCCTGGAAGCATGAAAATCACTTTAAACATGCTAATTTTAGCTCTAACACTGATGATTCACCTACAAATGTGAACTGACGTTCAAAAATAAAACATTTGAAAACTGACCATTTTCCACATTTCTGAAGCATGACGTAATGGGGGGGTGTTATCTCTTTTGTCAAAAATCAGCCATTTTTGCTTGAACATTAAATGCCTCCAAATAGTATTTAATTCACTTCCCGAGCCCCTGGAAGCATGAAAATCACTTTAAACATGCTAATTTTAGCTCTAACACTGATGATCAACCTACAAATGTAACTGACGTTCAAAAATAAAACATTTGAAAACGGACCATTTTCCACATTTCTGAAGCATGACGTAATGGGGGGGTGTTATCTCTTTTGTCAAAAATCAGCCGTTTTTGATTGAACATTAAATGCCTCCAAATAGTATTTAATTCACTTCCCGAGCCCCTGGAAGCATGAAACTCACTTTAAACATGCTAATTTTAGCTCTAACACTGATGATCCACCTACAAATGTGAACTGACGTTCAAAAATAAAACATTTGAAAACGGACCATTCTCCACATTTCTGAAGCATGACGTAATGGGGGGGTGTTATCTCTTTTGTCAAAAATCAGCCGTTTTTGCTTGAACATTAAATGCCTCCAAATAGTATTTAATTCACTTCCCGAGCCCCTGGAAGCATGAAAATCACTTTAAACATGCTAATTTTAGCTCTAACACTGATGATCCACCTACAAATGTGAACTGACGTTCAAAAATAAAACATTTGAAAACGGACCATTTTCCACATTTCTCAAGCATGACGTAATGGGGGGGTGTTATCTCTTTTGTCAAAAATCAGCCGTTTTTGCTTGAACATTAAATGCCTCCAAATAGTATTTAATTCACTTCCCGAGCCCCTGGAAGCATGAAAATCCCTTTAAACATGCTAATTTTAGCTCCAACACTGATGATCCACCTACAAATGTGAACTGACGTTCAAAAATAAAACATTTGAAAACGGATCATTTTCCACATTTCTGAAGCATGACGTAATGGGGGGGTGTTATCTCTTTTGTCGAAAATCAGCCGTTTTTGCTTGAACATTAAATGCCTCCAAGTGGTATTTAATTAACTTCCCGGGGTGAAGAAACCCTTTTTGAGAACTCAGAGTGAGTAAATTGGCCATTTTCATGCACTTTTAACCATTCCGTAAATCTTGTGTTTAGGGCCCCTGGAAGCATGAAAATCACTTTAAACATACTAATTTTAGCTCTAACACTGATGATCAACCTACAAATGTGAACTGACGTCCAAAAATAAAACATTTGAAAACGGACCATTTTCCACATTTCTGAAGCATGACGTAATGGGGGGGGTGTTATCTCTTTTGTCAAAAATCAGCCGTTTTTGCTTGAACATTAAATGCCTCCAAATTGTATTTAATTCACTTCCCGAGCCCCTGGAAGCATGAAAATCACTTTAAACATGCTAATTTTAGCTCTAACACTGATGATCAACCTACAAATGTGAACTGACGTCCAAAAATAAAACATTTGAAAACGGACCATTTTCCACATTTCTGAAGCATGACGTAATGGGGGGGTGTTATCTCTTTTGTCAAAAATCAGCCGTTTTTGCTTGAACATTAAATGCCTCCAAATAGTATGTAATTCACTTCCCGAGCCCCTGGAAGCATGAAAATCACTTTAAACATGCTAATTTTAGCTCTAACACTGATGATCCACCTACAAATGTGAACTGTTGTTCAAAAATAAAACATTTGAAAACGGACCATTTTCCACATTTCTGAAGCATGACGTAATCGGGGGGTGTTATCTCTTTTGTCGAAAATCAGCCGTTTTTGCTTGAATATTAAATGCCTCCAAATGGTATTTAATTAACTTCCCGGGGCGAAGAAACCCTTTTTGAGAACTCAGAGTGAGTAAATTGGCCATTTTCATGCACTTTTAACCATTCCATAAATCTTGTGTTTAGGGCCCCTGGAAGCATGAAAATCACTTTAAACATGCTAATTTTAGCTCTAACACTGATGATCAACCTACAAATGTGAACTGACGTTCAAAAATAAAACATTTGAAAACGGACTATTTTCCACATTTCTGAAGCATGACGTAATGGGGGGGTGTTATCTCTTTTGTCAAAAATCAGCCGTTTTTGCTTGAACATTAAATGCCTCCAAATAGTATTTAATTCACTTCCCGAGCCCCTGGAAGCATGAAAATCACTTTAAACATGCTAATTTTAGCTCTAACACTGATGATCAACCTACAAATGTGAACTGACGTTCAAAAATAAAACATTTGAAAACGGACTATTTTCCACAATTCTGAAGCATGACGTAATGGGGGGTGTTATCTCTTTTGTCAAAAATCAGCCGTTTTTGCTTCAACATTAAATGCCTCCAAATAGTATTTAATTCACTTCCCGAGCCCCTGGAAGCATGAAAATCACTTTAAACATGCTAATTTTAGCTCTAACACTGATGATCAACCTACAAATGTGAACTGATGTTCAAAAATAAAACATTTGAAAACTGACCATTTTCCACATTTCTGAAGCATGACGTAATGGGGGGGTGTTATCTCTTTTGTCAAAAATCAGCTGTTTTTGCTTGAACATTAAATGCCTCCAAATAGTATTTAATTCACTTCCCGAGCCCCTGGAAGCATGAAAATCCCTTTAAACATGCTAATTTTAGCTCTAACACTGATGATCCACCTACAAATGTGAACTGACGTTCAAAAATAAAACATTTGAAAACGGATCATTTTCCACATTTCTGAAGCATGACGTAATGGGGGGGTGTTATCTCTTTTGTCAAAAATCAGCTGTTTTTGCTTGAACATTAAATGCCTCCAAATAGTATTTAATTCACTTCCCGAGCCCCTGGAAGCATGAAAATCCCTCTAAACATGCTAATTTTAGCTCTAACACTGATGATCCACCTACAAATGTGAACTGATGTTCAAAAATAAAACATTTGAAAACGGACCATTTTCCACATTTCTGAAGCATGACGTAATGGGGGGGTGTTATCTCTTTTGTCAAAAATCAGCCGTTTTTGCTTGAACATTAAATGCCTCCAAATAGTATTTAATTCACTTCCCGAGCCCCTGGAAGCATGAAAATCACTTTAAACATGCTAATTTTAGCTCTAACACTGATGATCCACCTACAAATGTGAACTGACATTCAAAAATAAAACATTTGAAAATGGACCATTTTCCACATTTCTGAAGCATGACATAATGGGGGGGGGGGTTATCTCTTTTGTCAAAAATCAGCTGTTTTTGCTTGAACATTAAATGCCTCCAAATGGTATTTAATTAACTTCCCGGGGTGAAGAAACCCTTTTTGAGAACTCAGAGTGAGTAAATTGGCCATTTTCATGCACTTTTAACCATTCCATAAATCTTGTGTTTAGGGCCCCTGGAAGCATGAAAATCACTTTAAACATGCTAATTTTAGCTCTAACACTGATGATTCACCTACAAATGTGAACTGACGTTCAAAAATAAAACATTTGAAAACGGACCATTTTCCACATTTCTGAAGCATGACATAATGGGGGGTGTTATCTCTTTTGTCAAAAATCAGCCATTTTTGCTTGAACATTAAATGCCTCCAAATAGTATTTAATTCACTTCCCGAGCCCCTGGAAGCATGAAAATCACTTTAAACATGCTAATTTTAGCTCTAACACTGATGATCAACCTACAAATGTGAACTGACGTTCAAAAATAAAACATTTAAAAACTGACCATTTTCCACATTTCTGAAGCATGACGTAATGGGGGGGTGTTATCTCTTTTGTCAAAAATCAGCCGTTTTTGATTGAACATTAAATGCCTCCAAATAGTATTTAATTCACTTCCCGAGCCCCTGGAAGCATGAAAATCACTTTAAACATGCTAATTTTAGCTCTAACACTGATGATCCACCTACAAATGTGAACTGACGTTCAAAAATAAAACATTTGAAAACGGACCATTCTCCACATTTCTGAAGCATGACGTAATGGGGGGGTGTTATCTCTTTTGTCGAAAATCAGCCGTTTTTGCTTGAACATTAAATGCCTCCAAATGGTATTTAATTAACTTCCCGGGGTGAAGAAACCCTTTTTGAGAACTCAGAGTGAGTAAATTGGCGATTTTCATGCACTTTTAACCATTCCATAAATCTTGTGTTTAGGGCCCCTGGTAGCATGAAAATCACTTTAAACATGCTAATTTTAGCTCTAACACTGATGATCAACCTACAAATGTGAACTGACGTTCAAAAATAAAACATTTGAAAACGGACCATTTTTCACATTTCTGAAGCATGACGTAATGGGGGGGTGTTATCTCTTTTGTCAAAAATCAGCCGTTTTTGCTTGAACATTAAATTCCTCCAAATAGTATTTAATTCACTTCCCGAGCCCCTGGAAGCATGAAAATCACTTTAAACATGCTAATTTTAGCTCTAACACTGATGATCCACCTACAAATGTGAACTGACATTCAAAAATAAAACATTTGAAAACGGACCATTTTCCACATTTCTGAAGCATGACGTAATGGGGGGGTGTTATCTCTTTTGTCGAAAATCAGCCGTTTTTGCTTGAACATTAAATGCCTCCAAATGGTATTTAATTAACTTCCCGGGGTGAAGAAACCCTTTTTGAGAACTCAGAGTGAGTAAATTGGCCATTTTCATGCACTTTTAACCATTCCATAAATCTTGTGTTTAGGGCCCCTGGAAGCATGAAAATCACTTTAAACATGCTAATTTTAGCTCTAACACTGATGATCAACCTACAAATGTGAACTGACGTTCAAAAATAAAACATTTGAAAACGGACCATTTTCCACATTTCTGAAGCATGACGTAATGGGGGGGTGTTATCTCTTTTGTCAAAAATCAGCCGTTTTTGCTTGAACATTAAATGCCTCCAAATAGTATGTAATTCACTTCCCGAGCCCCTGGAAGCATGAAAATCACTTTAAACATGCTAATTTTAGCTCTAACACTGATGATCCACCTACAAATGCGAACTGTTGTTCAAAAACAAAACATTTGAAAACGGACCATTTTCCACATTTCTGAAGCATGACGTAATGGGGGGGTGTTATCTCTTTTGTCGAAAATCAGCCGTTTTTGCTTGAATATTAAATGCCTCCAAATGGTATTTAATTAACTTCCCGGGGCGAAGAAACCCTTTTTGAGAACTCAGAGTGAGTAAATTGGCCATTTTCATGCACTTTTAACCATTCCATAAATCTTGTGTTTAGGGCCCCTGGAAGCATGAAAATCACTTTAAACATGCTAATTTTAGCTTCAACACTGATGATCAACCTACAAATGTGAACTTACGTTCAAAAATAAAACATTTGAAAACAGACTATTTTCCACATTTCTGAAGCATGACGTAATGGGGGGGTGTTATCTCTTTTGTCAAAAATCAGCCGTTTTTGCTTGAACATTAAATGCCTCCAAATAGTATTTAATTCACTTCCCGAGCCCCTGGAAGCATGAAAATCACTTTAAACATGCTAATTTTAGCTCTAACACTGATGATCAACCTACAAATGTGAACTGACGTTCAAAAATAAAACATTTGAAAACGGACTATTTTCCACATTTCTGAAGCATGACGTAATGGGGGGGTGTTATCTCTTTTGATAAAAATCAGCCGTTTTTGCTTGAACATTAAATGCCTCCAAATAGTATTTAATTCACTTCCCGAGCCCCTGGAAGCATGAAAATCACTTTAAACATGCTAATTTTAGCTCTAACACTGATGATCCACCTACAAATGTGAACTGACGTTCAAAAATAAAACATTTGAAAACGGATCATTTTCCACATTTCTGAAGCATGACGTAATGGGGGGGGTGTTATCTCTTTTGTCGAAAATCAGCCGTTTTTGCTTGAACATTAAATGCCTCCAAATGGTATTTAATTAACTTCCCGGGGTGAAGAAACCCTTTTTGAGAACTCAGAGTGAGTAAATTGGCCATTTTCATGCACTTTTAACCATTCCATAAATCTTGTGTTTAGGGCCCCTGGAAGCATGAAAATCACTTCAAACATGCTAATTTTAGCTCTAACACTGATGATCAACCTACAAATGTGAACTGACATTCAAAAATAAAACATTTGAAAACGGACCATTTTCCACATTTCTGAAGCATGACGTAATGGGGGGTGTTATCTCTTTTGTCAAAAATCAGCCGTTTTTGCTTGAACATTAAATGCCTCCAAATGGTATTTAATTAACTTCCCGGGGTGAAGAAACCCTTTTTGAGAACTCAGAGTGAGTAAATTGGCCATTTTCATGCACTTTTAACCATTCCATAAATCTTGTGTTTAGGGCCCCTGGAAGCATGAAAATCACTTTAAACATGCTAATTTTAGCTCTAACACTGATGATTCACCTACAAATGTGAACTGACGTTCAAAAATAAAACATTTGAAAACGGACCATTTTCCACATTTCTGAAGCATGACGTAATGGGGGGGTGTTATCTCTTTTGTCAAAAATCAGCCATTTTTGCTTGAACATTAAATGCCTCCAAATAGTATTTAATTCACTTCCCGAGCCCCTGGAAGCATGAAAATCACTTTAAACATGCTAATTTTAGCTCTAACACTGATGATCAACCTACAAATGTGAACTGACGTTCAAAAATAAAACATTTGAAAACGGACCATTTTCCACATTTCTGAAGCATGACGTAATGGGGGGGTGTTATCTCTTTTGTCAAAAATCAGCCGTTTTTGATTGAACATTAAATGCCTCCAAATAGTATTTAATTCACTTCCCGAGCCCCTGGAAGCATGAAACTCACTTTAAACATGCTAATTTTAGCTCTAACACTGATGATCCACCTACAAATGTGAACTGACGTTCAAAAATAAAACATTTGAAAACGGACCATTCTCCACATTTCTGAAGCATGACGTAATGGGGGGGTGTTATCTCTTTTGTCAAAAATCAGCCGTTTTTGCTTGAACATTAAATTCCTCCAAATAGTATTTAATTCACTTCCCGAGCCCCTGGAAGCATGAAAATCACTTTAAACATGCTAATTTTAGCTCTAACACTGATGATCCACCTACAAATGTGAACTGTTGTTCAAAAATAAAACATTTGAAAACGGACCATTTTCCACATTTCTGAAGCATGACGTAATGGGGGGGTGTTATCTCTTTTGTCGAAAATCAGCCGTTTTTGCTTGAATATTAAATGCCTCCAAATGGTATTTAATTAACTTCCCGGGGCGAAGAAACCCTTTTTGAGAACTCAGAGTGAGTAAATTGGCCATTTTCATGCACTTTTAACCATTCCATAAATCTTGTGTTTAGGGCCCCTGGAAGCATGAAAATCACTTTAAACATGCTAATTTTAGCTCTAACACTGATGATTCACCTACAAATGTGAACTGACGTTCAAAAATAAAACATTTGAAAACTGACCATTTTCCACATTTCTGAAGCATGACGTAATGGGGGGGTGTTATCTCTTTTGTCAAAAATCAGCCATTTTTGCTTGAACATTAAATGCCTCCAAATAGTATTTAATTCACTTCCCGAGCCCCTGGAAGCATGAAAATCACTTTAAACATGCTAATTTTAGCTCTAACACTGATGATCAACCTACAAATGTGAACTGACGTTCAAAAATAAAACATTTGAAAACGGACCATTTTCCACATTTCTGAAGCATGACGTAATGGGGGGGGTGTTATCTCTTTTGTCAAAAATCAGCCGTTTTTGATTGAACATTAAATGCCTCCAAATAGTATTTAATTCACTTCCCGAGCCCCTGGAAGCATGAAACTCACTTTAAACATGCTAATTTTAGCTCTAACACTGATGATCCACCTACAAATGTGAACTGACGTTCAAAAATAAAACATTTGAAAACGGACCATTCTCCACATTTCTGAAGCATGACGTAATGGGGGGGTGTTATCTCTTTTGTCAAAAATCAGCCGTTTTTGCTTGAACATTAAATGCCTCCAAATAGTATTTAATTCACTTCCCGAGCCCCTGGAAGCATGAAAATCACTTTAAACATGCTAATTTTAGCTCTAACACTGATGATCCACCTACAAATGTGAACTGACGTTCAAAAATAAAACATTTGAAAACGGACCATTTTCCACATTTCTCAAGCATGACGTAATGGGGGGGGTGTTATCTCTTTTGTCGAAAATCAGCCGTTTTTGCTTGAACATTAAATGCCTCCAAATGGTATTTAATTAACTTCCCGGGGTGAAGAAACCCTTTTTGAGAACTCAGAGTGAGTAAATTGGCCATTTTCATGCACTTTTAACCATTCCATAAATCTTGTGTTTAGGGCCCCTGGAAGCATGAAAATCACTTCAAACATGCTAATTTTAGCTCTAACACTGATGATCAACCTACAAATGTGAACTGACATTCAAAAATAAAACATTTGAAAACGGACCATTTTCCACATTTCTGAAGCATGACGTAATGGGGGGTGTTATCTCTTTTGTCAAAAATCAGCCGTTTTTGCTTGAACATTAAATGCCTCCAAATGGTATTTAATTAACTTCCCGGGGTGAAGAAACCCTTTTTGAGAACTCAGAGTGAGTAAATTGGCCATTTTCATGCACTTTTAACCATTCCATAAATCTTGTGTTTAGGGCCCCTGGAAGCATGAAAATCACTTTAAACATGCTAATTTTAGCTCTAACACTGATGATTCACCTACAAATGTGAACTGACGTTCAAAAATAAAACATTTGAAAACGGACCATTTTCCACATTTCTGAAGCATGACGTAATGGGGGGGTGTTATCTCTTTTGTCAAAAATCAGCCATTTTTGCTTGAACATTAAATGCCTCCAAATAGTATTTAATTCACTTCCCGAGCCCCTGGAAGCATGAAAATCACTTTAAACATGCTAATTTTAGCTCTAACACTGATGATCAACCTACAAATGTGAACTGACGTTCAAAAATAAAACATTTGAAAACGGACCATTTTCCACATTTCTGAAGCATGACGTAATGGGGGGGTGTTATCTCTTTTGTCAAAAATCAGCCGTTTTTGATTGAACATTAAATGCCTCCAAATAGTATTTAATTCACTTCCCGAGCCCCTGGAAGCATGAAACTCACTTTAAACATGCTAATTTTAGCTCTAACACTGATGATCCACCTACAAATGTGAACTGACGTTCAAAAATAAAACATTTGAAAACGGACCATTCTCCACATTTCTGAAGCATGACGTAATGGGGGGGTGTTATCTCTTTTGTCAAAAATCAGCCGTTTTTGCTTGAACATTAAATTCCTCCAAATAGTATTTAATTCACTTCCCGAGCCCCTGGAAGCATGAAAATCACTTTAAACATGCTAATTTTAGCTCTAACACTGATGATCCACCTACAAATGTGAACTGTTGTTCAAAAATAAAACATTTGAAAACGGACCATTTTCCACATTTCTGAAGCATGACGTAATGGGGGGGTGTTATCTCTTTTGTCGAAAATCAGCCGTTTTTGCTTGAATATTAAATGCCTCCAAATGGTATTTAATTAACTTCCCGGGGCGAAGAAACCCTTTTTGAGAACTCAGAGTGAGTAAATTGGCCATTTTCATGCACTTTTAACCATTCCATAAATCTTGTGTTTAGGGCCCCTGGAAGCATGAAAATCACTTTAAACATGCTAATTTTAGCTCTAACACTGATGATTCACCTACAAATGTGAACTGACGTTCAAAAATAAAACATTTGAAAACTGACCATTTTCCACATTTCTGAAGCATGACGTAATGGGGGGGTGTTATCTTTTTTGTCAAAAATCAGCCATTTTTGCTTGAACATTAAATGCCTCCAAATAGTATTTAATTCACTTCCCGAGCCCCTGGAAGCATGAAAATCACTTTAAACATGCTAATTTTAGCTCTAACACTGATGATCAACCTACAAATGTGAACTGACGTTCAAAAATAAAACATTTGAAAACGGACCATTTTCCACATTTCTGAAGCATGACGTAATGGGGGGGGTGTTATCTCTTTTGTCAAAAATCAGCCGTTTTTGATTGAACATTAAATGCCTCCAAATAGTATTTAATTCACTTCCCGAGCCCCTGGAAGCATGAAACTCACTTTAAACATGCTAATTTTAGCTCTAACACTGATGATCCACCTACAAATGTGAACTGACGTTCAAAAATAAAACATTTGAAAACGGACCATTCTCCACATTTCTGAAGCATGACGTAATGGGGGGGTGTTATCTCTTTTGTCAAAAATCAGCCGTTTTTGCTTGAACATTAAATGCCTCCAAATAGTATTTAATTCACTTCCCGAGCCCCTGGAAGCATGAAAATCACTTTAAACATGCTAATTTTAGCTCTAACACTGATGATCCACCTACAAATGTGAACTGACGTTCAAAAATAAAACATTTGAAAACGGACCATTTTCCACATTTCTCAAGCATGACGTAATGGGGGGGTGTTATCTCTTTTGTCAAAAATCAGCCGTTTTTGCTTGAACATTAAATGCCTCCAAATAGTATTTAATTCACTTCCCGAGCCCCTGGAAGCATGAAAATCCCTTTAAACATGCTAATTTTAGCTCCAACACTGATGATCCACCTACAAATGTGAACTGACGTTCAAAAATAAAACATTTGAAAACGGATCATTTTCCACATTTCTGAAGCATGACGTAATGGGGGGGTGTTATCTCTTTTGTCGAAAATCAGCCGTTTTTGCTTGAACATTAAATGCCTCCAAGTGGTATTTAATTAACTTCCCGGGGTGAAGAAACCCTTTTTGAGAACTCAGAGTGAGTAAATTGGCCATTTTCATGCACTTTTAACCATTCCGTAAATCTTGTGTTTAGGGCCCCTGGAAGCATGAAAATCACTTTAAACATACTAATTTTAGCTCTAACACTGATGATCAACCTACAAATGTGAACTGACGTCCAAAAATAAAACATTTGAAAACGGACCATTTTCCACATTTCTGAAGCATGACGTAATGGGGGGGTGTTATCTCTTTTGTCAAAAATCAGCCGTTTTTGCTTGAACATTAAATGCCTCCAAATAGTATGTAATTCACTTCCCGAGCCCCTGGAAGCATGAAAATCACTTTAAACATGCTAATTTTAGCTCTAACACTGATGATCCACCTACAAATGTGAACTGTTGTTCAAAAATAAAACATTTGAAAACGGACCATTTTCCACATTTCTGAAGCATGACGTAATGGGGGGGTGTTATCTCTTTTGTCGAAAATCAGCCGTTTTTGCTTGAATATTAAATGCCTCCAAATGGTATTTAATTAACTTCCCGGGGCGAAGAAACCCTTTTTGAGAACTCAGAGTGAGTAAATTGGCCATTTTCATGCACTTTTAACCATTCCATAAATCTTGTGTTTAGGGCCCCTGGAAGCATGAAAATCACTTTAAACATGCTAATTTTAGCTCTAACACTGATGATCAACCTACAAATGTGAACTGACGTTCAAAAATAAAACATTTGAAAACGGACTATTTTCCACATTTCTGAAGCATGACGTAATGGGGGGGTGTTATCTCTTTTGTCAAAAATCAGCCGTTTTTGCTTGAACATTAAATGCCTCCAAATAGTATTTAATTCACTTCCCGAGCCCCTGGAAGCATGAAAATCACTTTAAACATGCTAATTTTAGCTCTAACACTGATGATCAACCTACAAATGTGAACTGACGTTCAAAAATAAAACATTTGAAAACGGACTATTTTCCACAATTCTGAAGCATGACGTAATGGGGGGTGTTATCTCTTTTGTCAAAAATCAGCCGTTTTTGCTTTAACATTAAATGCCTCCAAATAGTATTTAATTCACTTCCCGAGCCCCTGGAAGCATGAAAATCACTTTAAACATGCTAATTTTAGCTCTAACACTGATGATCAACCTACAAATGTGAACTGATGTTCAAAAATAAAACATTTGAAAACTGACCATTTTCCACATTTCTGAAGCATGACGTAATGGGGGGGTGTTATCTCTTTTGTCAAAAATCAGCTGTTTTTGCTTGAACATTAAATGCCTCCAAATAGTATTTAATTTACTTCCCGAGCCCCTGGAAGCATGAAAATCCCTTTAAACATGCTAATTTTAGCTCTAACACTGATGATCCACCTACAAATGTGAACTGACGTTCAAAAATAAAACATTTGAAAACGGATCATTTTCCACATTTCTGAAGCATGACGTAATGGGGGGTGTTATCTCTTTTGTCAAAAATCAGCTGTTTTTGCTTGAACATTAAATGCCTCCAAATAGTATTTAATTCACTTCCCGAGCCCCTGGAAGCATGAAAATCCCTTTAAACATGCTAATTTTAGCTCTAACACTGATGATCCACATACAAATGTGAACTGATGTTCAAAAATAAAACATTTGAAAACGGACCATTTTCCACATTTCTGAAGCATGACGTAATGGGGGGGTGTTATCTCTTTTGTCAAAAATCAGCCGTTTTTGCTTGAACATTAAATGCCTCCAAATAGTATTTAATTCACTTCCCGAGCCCCTGGAAGCATGAAAATCACTTTAAACATGCTAATTTTAGCTCTAACACTGATGATCCACCTACAAATGTGAACTGACATTCAAAAATAAAACATTTGAAAACGGACCATTTTCCACATTTCTGAAGCATGACGTAATGGGGGGGGGGTGTTATCTCTTTTGTCAAAAATCAGCTGTTTTTGCTTGAACATTAAATGCCTCCAAATGGTATTTAATTAACTTCCCGGGGTGAAGAAACCCTTTTTGAGAACTCAGAGTGAGTAAATTGGCCATTTTCATGCACTTTTAACCATTCCATAAATCTTGTGTTTAGGGCCCCTGGAAGCATGAAAATCACTTTAAACATGCTAATTTTAGCTCTAACACTGATGATTCACCTACAAATGTGAACTGACGTTCAAAAATAAAACATTTGAAAACGGACCATTTTCCACATTTCTGAAGCATGACATAATGGGGGGGTGTTATCTCTTTTGTCAAAAATCAGCCATTTTTGCTTGAACATTAAATGCCTCCAAATAGTATTTAATTCACTTCCTGAGCCCCTGGAAGCATGAAAATCACTTTAAACATGCTAATTTTAGCTCTAACACTGATGATCAACCTACAAATGTGAACTGACGTTCAAAAATAAAACATTTAAAAACGGACCATTTTCCACATTTCTGAAGCATGACGTAATGGGGGGGTGTTATCTCTTTTGTCAAAAATCAGCCGTTTTTGATTGAACATTAAATGCCTCCAAATAGTATTTAATTCACTTCCCGAGCCCCTGGAAGCATGAAAATCACTTTAAACATGCTAATTTTAGCTCTAACACTGATGATCCACCTACAAATGTGAACTGACGTTCAAAAATAAAACATTTGAAAACGGACCATTCTCCACATTTCTGAAGCATGACGTAATGGGGGGTGTTATCTCTTTTGTCGAAAATCAGCCGTTTTTGCTTGAACATTAAATGCCTCCAAATGGTATTTAATTAACTTCCCGGGGTGAAGAAACCCTTTTTGAGAACTCAGAGTGAGTAAATTGGCGATTTTCATGCACTTTTAACCATTCCATAAATCTTGTGTTTAGGGCCCCTGGTAGCATGAAAATCACTTTAAACATGCTAATTTTAGCTCTAACACTGATGATCAACCTACAAATGTGAACTGACGTTCAAAAATAAAACATTTGAAAACGGACCATTTTTCACATTTCTGAAGCATGACGTAATGGGGGGGTGTTATCTCTTTTGTCAAAAATCAGCCGTTTTTGCTTGAACATTAAATTCCTCCAAATAGTATTTAATTCACTTCCCGAGCCCCTGGAAGCATGAAAATCACTTTAAACATGCTAATTTTAGCTCTAACACTGATGATCCACCTACAAATGTGAACTGACATTCAAAAATAAAACATTTGAAAACGGACCATTTTCCACATTTCTGAAGCATGACGTAATGGGGGGGGGGTGTTATCTCTTTTGTCGAAAATCAGCCGTTTTTGCTTGAACATTAAATGCCTCCAAATGGTATTTAATTAACTTCCCGGGGTGAAGAAACCCTTTTTGAGAACTCAGAGTGAGTAAATTGGCCATTTTCATGCACTTTTAACCATTCCATAAATCTTGTGTTTAGGGCCCCTGGAAGCATGAAAATCACTTTAAACATGCTAATTTTAGCTCTAACACTGATGATCAACCTACAAATGTGAACTGACGTTCAAAAATAAAACATTTGAAAACGGACCATTTTCCACATTTCTGAAGCATGACGTAATGGGGGGGTGTTATCTCTTTTGTCAAAAATCAGCCGTTTTTGCTTGAACATTAAATGCCTCCAAATAGTATGTAATTCACTTCCCGAGCCCCTGGAAGCATGAAAATCACTTTAAACATGCTAATTTTAGCTCTAACACTGATGATCCACCTACAAATGCGAACTGTTGTTCAAAAACAAAACATTTGAAAACGGACCATTTTCCACATTTCTGAAGCATGACGTAATGGGGGGGTGTTATCTCTTTTGTCGAAAATCAGCCGTTTTTGCTTGAATATTAAATGCCTCCAAATGGTATTTAATTAACTTCCCGGGGCGAAGAAACCCTTTTTGAGAACTCAGAGTGAGTAAATTGGCCATTTTCATGCACTTTTAACCATTCCATAAATCTTGTGTTTAGGGCCCCTGGAAGCATGAAAATCACTTTAAACATGCTAATTTTAGCTTCAACACTGATGATCAACCTACAAATGTGAACTGACGTTCAAAAATAAAACATTTGAAAACAGACTATTTTCCACATTTCTGAAGCATGACGTAATGGGGGGGTGTTATCTCTTTTGTCAAAAATCAGCCGTTTTTGCTTGAACATTAAATGCCTCCAAATAGTATTTAATTCACTTCCCGAGCCCCTGGAAGCATGAAAATCACTTTAAACATGCTAATTTTAGCTCTAACACTGATGATCAACCTACAAATGTGAACTGATGTTCAAAAATAAAACATTTGAAAACGGACTATTTTCCACATTTCTGAAGCATGACGTAATGGGGGGGTGTTATCTCTTTTGTCAAAAATCAGCCGTTTTT
Organism: Lissotriton vulgaris; assembly: GCF_964263255.1. Taxonomy (NCBI): domain Eukaryota; kingdom Metazoa; phylum Chordata; class Amphibia; order Caudata; family Salamandridae; genus Lissotriton; species Lissotriton vulgaris. The sequence continues at coordinate 40,699 of NW_028243997.1, forward strand.
GCTTGAACATTAAATGCTTCCAAATAGTATTTAATTCACTTCCTGAGCCCCTGGAAGCATGAAAATCACTTTAAGCATGCTAATTTTAGCTCTAACACTGATGATCCACCTACAAATGTGAACTGACGTTCAAAAATAAAACATTTGAAAACGGATCATTTTCCACATTTCTGAAGCATGACGTAATGGGGGGGTGTTATCTCTTTTGTCGAAAATCAGCCATTTTTGCTTGAACATTAAATGCCTCCAAATGGTATTTAATTAACTTCCCGGGGTGAAGAAACCCTTTTTGAGAACTCAGAGTGAGTAAATTGGCCATTTTCATGCACTTTTAACCATTCCATAAATCTTGTGTTTAGGGCCCCTGGAAGCATGAAAATCACTTTAAACATGCTAATTTTAGCTCTAACACTGATGATTCACCTACAAATGTGAACTGACGTTCAAAAATAAAACATTTGAAAACGGACCATTTTCCACATTTCTGAAGCATGACGTAATGGGGGGGTGTTATCTCTTTTGTCAAAAATCAGCCATTTTTGCTTGAACATTAAATGCCTCCAAATAGTATTTAATTCACTTCCCGAGCCCCTGGAAGCATGAAAATCACTTTAAACATGCTAATTTTAGCTCTAACACTGATGATCAACCTACAAATGTGAACTGACGTTCAAAAATAAAACATTTGAAAACGGACCATTTTCCACATTTCTGAAGCATGACGTAATGGGGGGGTGTTATCTCTTTTGTCAAAAATCAGCCGTTTTTGCTTGAACATTAAATGCCTTCAAATAGTATTTAATTCACTTCCCGAGCCCCTGGAAGCATGAAAATCCCTTTAAACATGCTAATTTTAGCTCTAACACTGATGATCCACCTACAAATGTGAACTGATGTTCAAAAATAAAACATTTGAAAACGGACCATTTTCCACATTTCTGAAGCATGACGTAATGGGGGGGTGTTATCTTGTCAAAAATCTGCCGTTTTTGCTTGAACATTAAATGCCTCCAAATAGTATTTAATTCACTTCCCGAGCCCCTGGAAGCATTAAAATCACTTTAAACATGCTAATTTTAGCTCTAACACTGATGATCCACCTACAAATGTGAACTGACATTCAAAAATAAAACATTTGAAAACGGACCATTTTCCACATTTCTGAAGCATGACGTAATGGGGGGGGGGGGTGTTATCTCTTTTGTCAAAAATCAGCCGTTTTTGCTTGAACATTAAATGCCTCCAAATGGTATTTAATTAACTTCCCGGGGTGAAGAAACCCTTTTTGAGAACTCAGAGTGAGTAAATTGGCCATTTTCATGCACTTTTAACCATTCCATAAATCTTGTGTTTAGGGCCCCTGGAAGCATGAAAATCACTTTAAACATGCTAATTTTAGCTCTAACACTGATGATTCACCTACAAATGTGAACTGACGTTCAAAAATAAAACATTTGAAAACGGACCATTTTCCACATTTCTGAAGCATGACATAATGGGGGGGTGTTATCTCTTTTGTCAAAAATCAGCCATTTTTGCTTGAACATTAAATGCCTCCAAATAGTATTTAATTCACTTCCCGAGCCCCTGGAAGCATGAAAATCACTTTAAACATGCTAATTTTAGCTCTAACACTGATGATCCACCTACAAATGTGAACTGACGTTCAAAAATAAAACATTTGAAAACGGACCATTCTCCACATTTCTGAAGCATGACGTAATGGGGGGGTGTTATCTCTTTTGTCGAAAATCAGCCGTTTTTGCTTGAACATTAAATGCCTCCAAATGGTATTTAATTAACTTCCCGGGGTGAAGAAACCCTTTTTGAGAACTCAGAGTGAGTAAATTGGCGATTTTCATGCACTTTTAACCATTCCATAAATCTTGTGTTTAGGGCCCCTGGAAGCATGAAAATCACTTTAAACATGCTAATTTTAGCTCTAACACTGATGATCAACCTACAAATGTGAACTGACGTTCAAAAATAAAACATTTGAAAACGGACCATTTTCCACATTTCTGAAGCATGACGTAATGGGGGGGTGTTATCTCTTTTGTCAAAAATCAGCTGTTTTTGCTTGAACATTAAATGCCTCCAAATAGTATTTAATTCACTTCCCGAGCTCCTGGAAGCATGAAAATCCCTTTAAACATGCTAATTTTAGCTCTAACACTGATGATCCACCTACAAATGTGAACTGACGTTCAAAAATAAAACATTTGAAAACGGATCATTTTCCACATTTCTGAAGCATGACGTAATGGGGGGGTGTTATCTCTTTTGTCGAAAATCAGCCGTTTTTGCTTGAACATTAAATGCCTCCAAATGGTATTTAATTAACTTCCCGGGGTGAAGAAACCCTTTTTGAGAACTCAGAGTGAGTAAATTGGCCATTTTCATGCACTTTTAACCATTCCATAAATCTTGTGTTTAGGGCCCCTGGTAGCATGAAAATCACTTTAAACATGCTAATTTTAGCTCTAACACTGATGATCAACCTACAAATGTGAACTGACGTTCAAAAATAAAACATTTGAAAACGGACCATTTTTCACATTTCTGAAGCATGACGTAATGGGGGGGTGTTATCTCTTTTGTCAAAAATCAGCCGTTTTTGCTTGAACATTAAATTCCTCCAAATAGTATTTAATTCACTTCCCGAGCCCCTGGAAGCATGAAAATCACTTTAAACATGCTAATTTTAGCTCTAACACTGATGATCCACCTACAAATGTGAACTGACATTCAAAAATAAAACATTTGAAAACGGACCATTTTCCACATTTCTGAAGCATGACGTAATGGGGGGGGGTGTTATCTCTTTTGTCGAAAATCAGCCGTTTTTGCTTGAACATTAAATGCCTCCAAATGGTATTTAATTAACTTCCCGGGGTGAAGAAACCCTTTTTGAGAACTCAGAGTGAGTAAATTGGCCATTTTCATGCACTTTTAACCATTCCATAAATCTTGTGTTTAGGGCCCCTGGAAGCATGAAAATCACTTTAAACATGCTAATTTTAGCTCTAACACTGATGATCAACCTACAAATGTGAACTGACGTTCAAAAATAAAACATTTGAAAACGGACCATTTTCCACATTTCTGAAGCATGACGTAATGGGGGGGTGTTATCTCTTTTGATAAAAATCAGCCGTTTTTGCTTGAACATTAAATGCCTCCAAATAGTATTTAATTCACTTCCCGAGCCCCTGGAAGCATGAAAATCACTTTAAACATGCTAATTTTAGCTCTAACACTGATGATCCACCTACAAATGTGAACTGACGTTCAAAAATAAAACATTTGAAAACGGATCATTTTCCACATTTCTGAAGCATGACGTAATGGGGGGGGGTGTTATCTCTTTTGTCGAAAATCAGCCGTTTTTGCTTTGAACATTAAATGCCTCCAAATGGTATTTAATTAACTTCCCGGGGTGAAGAAACCCTTTTTGAGAACTCAGAGTGAGTAAATTGGCCATTTTCATGCACTTTTAACCATTCCATAAATCTTGTGTTTAGGGCCCCTGGAAGCATGAAAATCACTTCAAACATGCTAATTTTAGCTCTAACACTGATGATCAACCTACAAATGTGAACTGACATTCAAAAATAAAACATTTGAAAACGGACCATTTTCCACATTTCTGAAGCATGACGTAATGGGGGGTGTTATCTCTTTTGTCAAAAATCAGCCGTTTTTGCTTGAACATTAAATGCCTCCAAATGGTATTTAATTAACTTCCCGGGGTGAAGAAACCCTTTTTGAGAACTCAGAGTGAGTAAATTGGCCATTTTCATGCACTTTTAACCATTCCATAAATCTTGTGTTTAGGGCCCCTGGAAGCATGAAAATCACTTTAAACATGCTAATTTTAGCTCTAACACTGATGATTCACCTACAAATGTGAACTGACGTTCAAAAATAAAACATTTGAAAACGGACCATTTTCCACATTTCTGAAGCATGACGTAATGGGGGGGTGTTATCTCTTTTGTCAAAAATCAGCCATTTTTGCTTGAACATTAAATGCCTCCAAATAGTATTTAATTCACTTCCCGAGCCCCTGGAAGCATGAAAATCACTTTAAACATGCTAATTTTAGCTCTAACACTGATGATCAACCTACAAATGTGAACTGACGTTCAAAAATAAAACATTTGAAAACGGACCATTTTCCACATTTCTGAAGCATGACGTAATGGGGGGGTGTTATCTCTTTTGTCAAAAATCAGCCGTTTTTGATTGAACATTAAATGCCTCCAAATAGTATTTAATTCACTTCCCGAGCCCCTGGAAGCATGAAACTCACTTTAAACATGCTAATTTTAGCTCTAACACTGATGATCCACCTACAAATGTGAACTGACGTTCAAAAATAAAACATTTGAAAACGGACCATTCTCCACATTTCTGAAGCATGACGTAATGGGGGGGTGTTATCTCTTTTGTCAAAAATCAGCCGTTTTTGCTTGAACATTAAATTCCTCCAAATAGTATTTAATTCACTTCCCGAGCCCCTGGAAGCATGAAAATCACTTTAAACATGCTAATTTTAGCTCTAACACTGATGATCCACCTACAAATGTGAACTGACGTTCAAAAATAAAACATTTGAAAACGGACCATTTTCCACATTTCTGAAGCATGACGTAATGGGGGGGTGTTATCTCTTTTGTCAAAAATCAGCCATTTTTGCTTGAACATTAAATGCCTCCAAATAGTATTTAATTCACTTCCCGAGCCCCTGGAAGCATGAAAATCACTTTAAACATGCTAATTTTAGCTCTAACACTGATGATCAACCTACAAATGTGAACTGACGTTCAAAAATAAAACATTTGAAAACGGACCATTTTCCACATTTCTGAAGCATGACGTAATGGGGGGGTGTTATCTCTTTTGTCAAAAATCAGCCGTTTTTGATTGAACATTAAATGCCTCCAAATAGTATTTAATTCACTTCCCGAGCCCCTGGAAGCATGAAACTCACTTTAAACATGCTAATTTTAGCTCTAACACTGATGATCCACCTACAAATGTGAACTGACATTCAAAAATAAAACATTTGAAAACGGACCATTTTCCACATTTCTGAAGCATGACGTAATGGGGGGGGGGTGTTATCTCTTTTGTCAAAAATCAGCTGTTTTTGCTGGAACATTAAATGCCTCCAAATGGTATTTAATTAACTTCCCGGGGTGAAGAAACCCTTTTTGAGAACTCAGAGTGAGTAAATTGGCCATTTTCATGCACTTTTAACCATTCCATAAATCTTGTGTTTAGGGCCCCTGGAAGCATGAAAATCACTTTAAACATGCTAATTTTAGCTCTAACACTGATGATTCACCTACAAATGTGAACTGACGTTCAAAAATAAAACATTTGAAAACGGACCATTTTCCACATTTCTGAAGCATGACATAATGGGGGGGTGTTATCTCTTTTGTCAAAAATCAGCCATTTTTGCTTGAACATTAAATGCCTCCAAATAGTATTTAATTCACTTCCTGAGCCCCTGGAAGCATGAAAATCACTTTAAACATGCTAATTTTAGCTCTAACACTGATGATCAACCTACAAATGTGAACTGACGTTCAAAAATAAAACATTTAAAAACGGACCATTTTCCACATTTCTGAAGCATGACGTAATGGGGGGGTGTTATCTCTTTTGTCAAAAATCAGCCGTTTTTGATTGAACATTAAATGCCTCCAAATAGTATTTAATTCACTTCCCGAGCCCCTGGAAGCATGAAAATCACTTTAAACATGCTAATTTTAGCTCTAACACTGATGATCCACCTACAAATGTGAACTGACGTTCAAAAATAAAACATTTGAAAACGGACCATTCTCCACATTTCTGAAGCATGACGTAATGGGGGGGTGTTATCTCTTTTGTCGAAAATCAGCCGTTTTTGCTTGAACATTAAATGCCTCCAAATGGTATTTAATTAACTTCCCGGGGTGAAGAAACCCTTTTTGAGAACTCAGAGTGAGTAAATTGGCGATTTTCATGCACTTTTAACCATTCCATAAATCTTGTGTTTAGGGCCCCTGGTAGCATGAAAATCACTTTAAACATGCTAATTTTAGCTCTAACACTGATGATCAACCTACAAATGTGAACTGACGTTCAAAAATAAAACATTTGAAAACGGACCATTTTTCACATTTCTGAAGCATGACGTAATGGGGGGGTGTTATCTCTTTTGTCAAAAATCAGCCGTTTTTGCTTGAACATTAAATTCCTCCAAATAGTATTTAATTCACTTCCCGAGCCCCTGGAAGCATGAAAATCACTTTAAACATGCTAATTTTAGCTCTAACACTGATGATCCACCTACAAATGTGAACTGACATTCAAAAATAAAACATTTGAAAACGGACCATTTTCCACATTTCTGAAGCATGACGTAATGGGGGGGGGTGTTATCTCTTTTGTCGAAAATCAGCCGTTTTTGCTTGAACATTAAATGCCTCCAAATGGTATTTAATTAACTTCCCGGGGTGAAGAAACCCTTTTTGAGAACTCAGAGTGAGTAAATTGGCCATTTTCATGCACTTTTAACCATTCCATAAATCTTGTGTTTAGGGCCCCTGGAAGCATGAAAATCACTTTAAACATGCTAATTTTAGCTCTAACACTGATGATCAACCTACAAATGTGAACTGACGTTCAAAAATAAAACATTTGAAAACGGACCATTTTCCACATTTCTGAAGCATGACGTAATGGGGGGGTGTTATCTCTTTTGTCAAAAATCAGCCGTTTTTGCTTGAACATTAAATGCCTCCAAATAGTATGTAATTCACTTCCCGAGCCCCTGGAAGCATGAAAATCACTTTAAACATGCTAATTTTAGCTCTAACACTGATGATCCACCTACAAATGCGAACTGTTGTTCAAAAACAAAACATTTGAAAACGGACCATTTTCCACATTTCTGAAGCATGACGTAATGGGGGGGTGTTATCTCTTTTGTCGAAAATCAGCCGTTTTTGCTTGAATATTAAATGCCTCCAAATGGTATTTAATTAACTTCCCGGGGCGAAGAAACCCTTTTTGAGAACTCAGAGTGAGTAAATTGGCCATTTTCATGCACTTTTAACCATTCCATAAATCTTGTGTTTAGGGCCCCTGGAAGCATGAAAATCACTTTAAACATGCTAATTTTAGCTTCAACACTGATGATCAACCTACAAATGTGAACTGACGTTCAAAAATAAAACATTTGAAAACAGACTATTTTCCACATTTCTGAAGCATGACGTAATGGGGGGGTGTTATCTCTTTTGTCAAAAATCAGCCGTTTTTGCTTGAACATTAAATGCCTCCAAATAGTATTCAATTCACTTCCCGAGCCACTGGAAGCATGAAAATCACTTTAAACATGCTAATTTTAGCTCTAACACTGATGATCAACCTACAAATGTGAACTGATGTTCAAAAATAAAACATTTGAAAACGGACTATTTTCCACATTTCTGAAGCATGACGTAATGGGGGGGTGTTATCTCTTTTGTCAAAAATCAGCCGTTTTTGCTTGAACATTAAATGCCTCCAAATAGTATTTAATTCACTTCCCGAGCCCCTGGAAGCATGAAAATCACTTTAAGCATGCTAATTTTAGCTCTAACACTGATGATCCACCTACAAATGTGAACTGACGTTCAAAAATAAAACATTTGAAAACGGATCATTTTCCACATTTCTGAAGCATGACGTAATGGGGGGGTGTTATCTCTTTTGTCGAAAATCAGCCGTTTTTGCTTGAACATTAAATGCCTCCAAATGGTATTTAATTAACTTCCCGGGGTGAAGAAACCCTTTTTGAGAACTCAGAGTGAGTAAATTGGCCATTTTCATGCACTTTTAACCATTCCATAAATCTTGTGTTTAGGGCCCCTGGAAGCATGAAAATCACTTTAAACATGCTAATTTTAGCTCTAACACTGATGATTCACCTACAAATGTGAACTGACGTTCAAAAATAAAACATTTGAAAACGGACCATTTTCCACATTTCTGAAGCATGACGTAATGGGGGGGTGTTATCTCTTTTGTCAAAAATCAGCCATTTTTGCTTGAACATTAAATGCCTCCAAATAGTATTTAATTCACTTCCCGAGCCCCTGGAAGCATTAAAATCACTTTAAACATGCTAATTTTAGCTCTAACACTGATGATCCACCTACAAATGTGAACTGACATTCAAAAATAAAACATTTGAAAACGGACCATTTTCCACATTTCTGAAGCATGACGTAATGGGGGGGGGGGTGTTATCTCTTTTGTCAAAAATCAGCCGTTTTTGCTTGAACATTAAATGCCTCCAAATGGTATTTAATTAACTTCCCGGGGTGAAGAAACCCTTTTTGAGAACTCAGAGTGAGTAAATTGGCCATTTTCATGCACTTTTAACCATTCCATAAATCTTGTGTTTAGGGCCCCTGGAAGCATGAAAATCACTTTAAACATGCTAATTTTAGCTCTAACACTGATGATTCACCTACAAATGTGAACTGACGTTCAAAAATAAAACATTTGAAAACGGACCATTTTCCACATTTCTGAAGCATGACATAATGGGGGGGTGTTATCTCTTTTGTCAAAAATCAGCCATTTTTGCTTGAACATTAAATGCCTCCAAATAGTATTTAATTCACTTCCCGAGCCCCTGGAAGCATGAAAATCACTTTAAACATGCTAATTTTAGCTCTAACACTGATGATCCACCTACAAATGTGAACTGACGTTCAAAAATAAAACATTTGAAAACGGACCATTCTCCACATTTCTGAAGCATGACGTAATGGGGGGGTGTTATCTCTTTTGTCGAAAATCAGCCGTTTTTGCTTGAACATTAAATGCCTCCAAATGGTATTTAATTAACTTCCCGGGGTGAAGAAACCCTTTTTGAGAACTCAGAGTGAGTAAATTGGCGATTTTCATGCACTTTTAACCATTCCATAAATCTTGTGTTTAGGGCCCCTGGAAGCATGAAAATCACTTTAAACATGCTAATTTTAGCTCTAACACTGATGATCAACCTACAAATGTGAACTGACGTTCAAAAATAAAACATTTGAAAACGGACCATTTTCCACATTTCTGAAGCATGACGTAATGGGGGGGTGTTATCTCTTTTGTCAAAAATCAGCTGTTTTTGCTTGAACATTAAATGCCTCCAAATAGTATTTAATTCACTTCCCGAGCTCCTTGAAGCATGAAAATCCCTTTAAACATGCTAATTTTAGCTCTAACACTGATGATCCACCTACAAATGTGAACTGACGTTCAAAAATAAAACATTTGAAAACGGATCATTTTCCACATTTCTGAAGCATGACGTAATGGGGGGGTGTTATCTCTTTTGTCGAAAATCAGCCGTTTTTGCTTGAACATTAAATGCCTCCAAATGGTATTTAATTAACTTCCCGGGGTGAAGAAACCCTTTTTGAGAACTCAGAGTGAGTAAATTGGCCATTTTCATGCACTTTTAACCATTCCATAAATCTTGTGTTTAGGGCCCCTGGTAGCATGAAAATCACTTTAAACATGCTAATTTTAGCTCTAACACTGATGATCAACCTACAAATGTGAACTGACGTTCAAAAATAAAACATTTGAAAACGGACCATTTTTCACATTTCTAAAGCATGACGTAATGGGGGGGTGTTATCTCTTTTGTCAAAAATCAGCCGTTTTTGCTTGAACATTAAATTCCTCCAAATAGTATTTAATTCACTTCCCGAGCCCCTGGAAGCATGAAAATCACTTTAAACATGCTAATTTTAGCTCTAACACTGATGATCCACCTACAAATGTGAACTGACATTCAAAAATAAAACATTTGAAAACGGACCATTTTCCACATTTCTGAAGCATGACGTAATGGGGGGGGGTGTTATCTCTTTTGTCGAAAATCAGCCGTTTTTGCTTGAACATTAAATGCCTCCAAATGGTATTTAATTAACTTCCCGGGGTGAAGAAACCCTTTTTGAGAACTCAGAGTGAGTAAATTGGCCATTTTCATGCACTTTTAACCATTCCATAAATCTTGTGTTTAGGGCCCCTGGAAGCATGAAAATCACTTTAAACATGCTAATTTTAGCTCTAACACTGATGATCAACCTACAAATGTGAACTGACGTTCAAAAATAAAACATTTGAAAACGGACCATTTTCCACATTTCTGAAGCATGACGTAATGGGGGGGTGTTATCTCTTTTGATAAAAATCAGCCGTTTTTGCTTGAACATTAAATGCCTCCAAATAGTATTTAATTCACTTCCCGAGCCCCTGGAAGCATGAAAATCACTTTAAACATGCTAATTTTAGCTCTAACACTGATGATCCACCTACAAATGTGAACTGACGTTCAAAAATAAAACATTTGAAAACGGATCATTTTCCACATTTCTGAAGCATGACGTAATGGGGGGGGTGTTATCTCTTTTGTCGAAAATCAGCCGTTTTTGCTTGAACATTAAATGCCTCCAAATGGTATTTAATTAACTTCCCGGGGTGAAGAAACCCTTTTTGAGAACTCAGAGTGAGTAAATTGGCCATTTTCATGCACTTTTAACCATTCCATAAATCTTGTGTTTAGGGCCCCTGGAAGCATGAAAATCACTTCAAACATGCTAATTTTAGCTCTAACACTGATGATCAACCTACAAATGTGAACTGACATTCAAAAATAAAACATTTGAAAACGGACCATTTTCCACATTTCTGAAGCATGACGTAATGGGGGGTGTTATCTCTTTTGTCAAAAATCAGCCGTTTTTGCTTGAACATTAAATGCCTCCAAATGGTATTTAATTAACTTCCCGGGGTGAAGAAACCCTTTTTGAGAACTCAGAGTGAGTAAATTGGCCATTTTCATGCACTTTTAACCATTCCATAAATCTTGTGTTTAGGGCCCCTGGAAGCATGAAAATCACTTTAAACATGCTAATTTTAGCTCTAACACTGATGATTCACCTACAAATGTGAACTGACGTTCAAAAATAAAACATTTGAAAACGGACCATTTTCCACATTTCTGAAGCATGACGTAATGGGGGGGGGTGTTATCTCTTTTGTCGAAAATCAGCCGTTTTTGCTTGAACATTAAATGCCTCCAAATGGTATTTAATTAACTTCCCGGGGTGAAGAAACCCTTTTTGAGAACTCAGAGTGAGTAAATTGGCCATTTTCATGCACTTTTAACCATTCCATAAATCTTGTGTTTAGGGCCCCTGGAAGCATGAAAATCACTTTAAACATGCTAATTTTAGCTCTAACACTGATGATCAACCTACAAATGTGAACTGACGTTCAAAAATAAAACATTTGAAAACGGACCATTTTCCACATTTCTGAAGCATGACGTAATGGGGGGGTGTTATCTCTTTTGATAAAAATCAGCCGTTTTTGCTTGAACATTAAATGCCTCCAAATAGTATTTAATTCACTTCCCGAGCCCCTGGAAGCATGAAAATCACTTTAAACATGCTAATTTTAGCTCTAACACTGATGATCCACCTACAAATGTGAACTGACGTTCAAAAATAAATATTTGAAAACGGATCATTTTCCACATTTCTGAAGCATGACGTAATGGGGGGGGTGTTATCTCTTTTGTCGAAAATCAGCCGTTTTTGCTTGAACATTAAATGCCTCCAAATGGTATTTAATTAACTTCCCGGGGTGAAGAAACCCTTTTTGAGAACTCAGAGTGAGTAAATTGGCCATTTTCATGCACTTTTAACCATTCCATAAATCTTGTGTTTAGGGCCCCTGGAAGCATGAAAATCACTTCAAACATGCTAATTTTAGCTCTAACACTGATGATCAACCTACAAATGTGAACTGACATTCAAAAATAAAACATTTGAAAACGGACCATTTTCCACATTTCTGAAGCATGACGTAATGGGGGGTGTTATCTCTTTTGTCAAAAATCAGCCGTTTTTGCTTGAACATTAAATGCCTCCAAATGGTATTTAATTAACTTCCCGGGGTGAAGAAACCCTTTTTGAGAACTCAGAGTGAGTAAATTGGCCATTTTCATGCACTTTTAACCATTCCATAAATCTTGTGTTTAGGGCCCCTGGAAGCATGAAAATCACTTTAAACATGCTAATTTTAGCTCTAACACTGATGATTCACCTACAAATGTGAACTGACGTTCAAAAATAAAACATTTGAAAACGGACCATTTTCCACATTTCTGAAGCATGACGTAATGGGGGGGTGTTATCTCTTTTGTCAAAAATCAGCCATTTTTGCTTGAACATTAAATGCCTCCAAATAGTATTTAATTCACTTCCCGAGCCCCTGGAAGCATGAAAATCACTTTAAACATGCTAATTTTAGCTCTAACACTGATGATCAACCTACAAATGTGAACTGACGTTCAAAAATAAAACATTTGAAAACGGACCATTTTCCACATTTCTGAAGCATGACGTAATGGGGGGGTGTTATCTCTTTTGTCAAAAATCAGTCGTTTTTGATTGAACATTAAATGCCTCCAAATAGTATTTAATTCACTTCCCGAGCCCCTGGAAGCATGAAACTCACTTTAAACATGCTAATTTTAGCTCTAACACTGATGATCCACCTACAAATGTGAACTGACGTTCAAAAATAAAACATTTGAAAACGGACCATTCTCCACATTTCTGAAGCATGACGTAATGGGGGGGTGTTATCTCTTTTGTCAAAAATCAGCCGTTTTTGCTTGAACATTAAATTCCTCCAAATAGTATTTAATTCACTTCCCGAGCCCCTGGAAGCATGAAAATCACTTTAAACATGCTAATTTTAGCTCTAACACTGATGATCCACCTACAAATGTGAACTGTTGTTCAAAAATAAAACATTTGAAAACGGACCATTTTCCACATTTCTGAAGCATGACGTAATGGGGGGGTGTTATCTCTTTTGTCGAAAATCAGCCGTTTTTGCTTGAATATTAAATGCCTCCAAATGGTATTTAATTAACTTCCCGGGGCGAAGAAACCCTTTTTGAGAACTCAGAGTGAGTAAATTGGCCATTTTCATGCACTTTTAACCATTCCATAAATCTTGTGTTTAGGGCCCCTGGAAGCATGAAAATCACTTTAAACATGCTAATTTTAGCTCTAACACTGATGATTCACCTACAAATGTGAACTGACGTTCAAAAATAAAACATTTGAAAACTGACCATTTTCCACATTTCTGAAGCATGACGTAATGGGGGGGTGTTATCTCTTTTGTCAAAAATCAGCCATTTTTGCTTGAACATTAAATGCCTCCAAATAGTATTTAATTCACTTCCCGAGCCCCTGGAAGCATGAAAATCACTTTAAACATGCTAATTTTAGCTCTAACACTGATGATCAACCTACAAATGTGAACTGACGTTCAAAAATAAAACATTTGAAAACGGACCATTTTCCACATTTCTGAAGCATGACGTAATGGGGGGGGTGTTATCTCTTTTGTCAAAAATCAGCCGTTTTTGATTGAACATTAAATGCCTCCAAATAGTATTTAATTCACTTCCCGAGCCCCTGGAAGCATGAAACTCACTTTAAACATGCTAATTTTAGCTCTAACACTGATGATCCACCTACAAATGTGAACTGACATTCAAAAATAAAACATTTGAAAACGGACCATTTTCCACATTTCTGAAGCATGACGTAATGGGGGGGGGTGTTATCTCTTTTGTCAAAAATCAGCTGTTTTTGCTTGAACATTAAATGCCTCCAAATGGTATTTAATTAACTTCCCGGGGTGAAGAAACCCTTTTTGAGAACTCAGAGTGAGTAAATTGGCCATTTTCATGCACTTTTAACCATTCCATAAATCTTGTGTTTAGGGCCCCTGGAAGCATGAAAATCACTTTAAACATGCTAATTTTAGCTCTAACACTGATGATTCACCTACAAATGTGAACTGACGTTCAAAAATAAAACATTTGAAAACGGACCATTTTCCACATTTCTGAAGCATGACATAATGGGGGGGTGTTATCTCTTTTGTCAAAAATCAGCCATTTTTGCTTGAACATTAAATGCCTCCAAATAGTATTTAATTCACTTCCTGAGCCCCTGGAAGCATGAAAATCACTTTAAACATGCTAATTTTAGCTCTAACACTGATGATCAACCTACAAATGTGAACTGACGTTCAAAAATAAAACATTTAAAAACGGACCATTTTCCACATTTCTGAAGCATGACGTAATGGGGGGGTGTTATCTCTTTTGTCAAAAATCAGCCGTTTTTGATTGAACATTAAATGCCTCCAAATAGTATTTAATTCACTTCCCGAGCCCCTGGAAGCATGAAAATCACTTTAAACATGCTAATTTTAGCTCTAACACTGATGATCCACCTACAAATGTGAACTGACGTTCAAAAATAAAACATTTGAAAACGGACCATTCTCCACATTTCTGAAGCATGACGTAATGGGGGGGTGTTATCTCTTTTGTCGAAAATCAGCCGTTTTTGCTTGAACATTAAATGCCTCCAAATGGTATTTAATTAACTTCCCGGGGTGAAGAAACCCTTTTTGAGAACTCAGAGTGAGTAAATTGGCGATTTTCATGCACTTTTAACCATTCCATAAATCTTGTGTTTAGGGCCCCTGGTAGCATGAAAATCACTTTAAACATGCTAATTTTAGCTCTAACACTGATGATCAACCTACAAATGTGAACTGACGTTCAAAAATAAAAGATTTGAAAACGGACCATTTTTCACATTTCTGAAGCATGACGTAATGGGGGGGTGTTATCTCTTTTGTCAAAAATCAGCCGTTTTTGCTTGAACATTAAATTCCTCCAAATAGTATTTAATTCACTTCCCGAGCCCCTGGAAGCATGAAAATCACTTTAAACATGCTAATTTTAGCTCTAACACTGATGATCAACCTACAAATGTGAACTGATGTTCAAAAATAAAACATTTGAAAATGGACTATTTTCCACATTTCTGAAGCATGACGTAATGGGGGGGTGTTATCTCTTTTGTCAAAAATCAGCCGTTTTTGCTTGAACATTAAATGCCTCCAAATAGTATTTAATTCACTTCCCGAGCCCCTGGAAGCATGAAAATCACTTTAAGCATGCTAATTTTAGCTCTAACACTGATGATCCACCTACAAATGTGAACTGACGTTCAAAAATAAAACATTTGAAAACGGATCATTTTCCACATTTCTGAAGCATGACGTAATGGGGGGGTGTTATCTCTTTTGTCGAAAATCAGCCGTTTTTGCTTGAACATTAAATGCCTCCAAATGGTATTTAATTAACTTCCCGGGGTGAAGAAACCCTTTTTGAGAACTCAGAGTGAGTAAATTGGCCATTTTCATGCACTTTTAACCATTCCATAAATCTTGTGTTTAGGGCCCCTGGAAGCATGAAAATCACTTTAAACATGCTAATTTTAGCTCTAACACTGATGATTCACCTACAAATGTGAACTGACGTTCAAAAATAAAACATTTGAAAACGGACCATTTTCCACATTTCTGAAGCATGACGTAATGGGGGGGTGTTATCTCTTTTGTCAAAAATCAGCCGTTTTTGCTTGAACATTAAATGCCTCCAAATAGTATTTAATTCACTTCCCGAGCCCCTGGAAGCATGAAAATCCCTTTAAACATGCTAATTTTAGCTCTAACACTGATGATCCACCTACAAATGTGAACTGATGTTCAAAAATAAAACATTTGAAAATGGACCATTTTCCACATTTCTGAAGCATGACGTAATGGGGGGGTGTTATCTCTTTTGTCAAAAATCTGCCGTTTTTGCTTGAACATTAAATGCCTCCAAATAGTATTTAATTCACTTCCCGAGCCCCTGGAAGCATTAAAATCACTTTAAACATGCTAATTTTAGCTCTAACACTGATGATCCACCTACAAATGTGAACTGACATTCAAAAATAAAACATTTGAAAACGGACCATTTTCCATATTTCTGAAGCATGACGTAATGGGGGGGGGTGTTATCTCTTTTGTCAAAAATCAGCCGTTTTTGCTTGAACATTAAATGCCTCCAAATGGTATTTAATTAACTTCCCGGGGTGAAGAAACCCTTTTTGAGAACTCAGAGTGAGTAAATTGGCCATTTTCATGCACTTTTAACCATTCCATAAATCTTGTGTTTAGGGCCCCTGGAAGCATGAAAATCACTTTAAACATGCTAATTTTAGCTCTAACACTGATGATTCACCTACAAATGTGAACTGACGTTCAAAAATAAAACATTTGAAAACGGACCATTTTCCACATTTCTGAAGCATGACATAATGGGGGGGTGTTATCTCTTTTGTCAAAAATCAGCCATTTTTGCTTGAACATTAAATGCCTCCAAATAGTATTTAATTCACTTCCCGAGCCCCTGGAAGCATGAAAATCACTTTAAACATGCTAATTTTAGCTCTAACACTGATGATCCACCTACAAATGTGAACTGACGTTCAAAAATAAAACATTTGAAAACTGACCATTTTCCACATTTCTGAAGCATGACGTAATGGGGGGGTGTTATCTCTTTTGTCAAAAATCAGCTGTTTTTGCTTGAACATTAAATGCCTCCAAATAGTATTTAATTCACTTCCCGAGCTCCTGGAAGCATGAAAATCACTTTAAACATGCTAATTTTAGCTCTAACACTGATGATCCACCTACAAATGTGAACTGACGTTCAAAAATAAAACATTTGAAAACGGATCATTTTCCACATTTCTGAAGCATGACGTAATGGGGGGGTGTTATCTCTTTTGTCGAAAATCAGCCGTTTTTGCTTGAACATTAAATGCCTCCAAATGGTATTTAATTAACTTCCCGGGGTGAAGAAACCCTTTTTGAGAACTCAGAGTGAGTAAATTGGCCATTTTCATGCACTTTTAACCATTCCGTAAATCTTGTGTTTAGGGCCCCTGGAAGCATGAAAATCACTTTAAACATACTAATTTTAGCTCTAACACTGATGATCAACCTACAAATGTGAACTGACGTTCAAAAATAAAACATTTGAAAACGGACCATTTTTCACATTTCTGAAGCATGACGTAATGGGGGGGTTTTATCTCTTTTGTCAAAAATCAGCCGTTTTTGCTTGAACATTAAATTCCTCCAAATAGTATTTAATTCACTTCCCGAGCCCCTGGAAGCATGAAAATCACTTTAAACATGCTAATTTTAGCTCTAACACTGATGATCCACCTACAAATGTGAACTGACGTTCAAAAATAAAACATTTGAAAACGGACCATTTTCCACATTTCTGAAGCATGACGTAATGGGGGGGTGTTATCTCTTTTGTCGAAAATCAGCCATTTTTGCTTGAACATTAAAAGCCTCCAAATGGTATTTAATTAACTTCCCGGGGTGAAGAAATCCTTTTTGAGAACTCAGAGTGAGTAAATTGGCCATTTTCATGCACTTTTAACCATTCCATAAATCTTGTGTTTAGGGCCCCTGGTAGCATGAAAATCACTTTAAACATGCTAATTTTAGCTCTATCACTGATGATCAACCTACAAATGTGAACTGACGTTCAAAAATAAAACATTTGAAAACGGACCATTTTTCACATTTCTGAAGCATGACGTAATGGGGGGGTGTTATCTCTTTTGTCAAAAATCAGCCGTTTTTGCTTGAACATTAAATTCCTCCAAATAGTATTTAATTCACTTCCCGAGCCCCTGGAAGCATGAAAATCACTTTAAACATGCTAATTTTAGCTCTAACACTGATGATCCACCTACAAATGTGAACTGACGTTCAAAAATAAAACATTTGAAAACGGACCATTTTCCACATTTCTGAAGCATGACGTAATGGGGGGGGGGTGTTATCTCTTTTGTCGAAAATCAGCCGTTTTTGCTTGAACATTAAATGCCTCCAAATGGTATTTAATTAACTTCCCGGGGTGAAGAAACCCTTTCTGAGAACTCAGAGTGAGTAAATTGGCCATTTTCATGCACTTTTAACCATTCCATAAATCTTGTGTTTAGGGCCCCTGGAAGCATGAAAATCACTTTAAACATGCTAATTTTAGCTCTAACACTGATGATCAACCTACAAATGTGAACTGACGTTCAAAAATAAAACATTTGAAAACGGACTATTTTCCACATTTCTGAAGCATGACGTAATGGGGGGGTGTTATCTCTTTTGTCAAAAATCAGCCGTTTTTGCTTGAACATTAAATGCCTCCAAATAGTATTTAATTCACTTCCCGAGCCCCTGGAAGCATGAAAATCACTTTAAACATGCTAATTTTAGCTCTAACACTGATGATCCACCTACAAATGTGAACTGACGTTCAAAAATAAAACATTTGAAAACGGATCATTTTCCACATTTCTGAAGCATGACGTAATGGGGGGGTGTTATCTCTTTTGTCGAAAATCAGCCGTTTTTGATTGAACATTAAATGCCTCCAAATAGTATTTAATTCACTTCCCGAGCCCCTGGAAGCATGAAACTCACTTTAAACATGCTGATTTTAGCTCTAACACTGATGATCCACCTACAAATGTGAACTGACGTTCAAAAATAAAACATTTGAAAACGGACCATTCTCCACATTTCTGAAGCATGACGTAATGGGGGGGTGTTATCTCTTTTGTCGAAAATCAGCCGTTTTTGCTTGAATATTAAATGCCTCCAAATGGTATTTAATTAACTTCCCGGGGCAAAGAAACCCTTTTTGAGAACTCAGAGTGAGTAAATTGGCCATTTTCATGCACTTTTAACCATTCCATAAATCTTGTGTTTAGGGCCCCTGGAAGCATGAAAATCACTTTAAACATGCTAATTTTAGCTCTAACACTGATGATCAACCTACAAATGTGAACTGACGTTCAAAAATAAAACATTTGAAAACGGACTATTTTCCACATTTCTGAAGCATGACGTAATGGGGGATGTTATCTCTTTTGTCAAAAATCAGCCGTTTTTGCTTGAACATTAAATGCCTCCAAATAGTATTTAATTCACTTCCCGAGTCCCTGGAAGCATGAAAATCACTTTAAACATGCTAATTTTAGCTCTAACACTGATGATCAACCTACAAATGTGAACTGACGTTCAAAAATAAAACATTTGAAAACGGACTATTTTCCACATTTCTGAAGCATGACGTAATGGGGGGGTGTTATCTCTTTTGTCAAAAATCAGCCGTTTTTGCTTGAACATTAAATGCCTCCAAATAGTATTTAATTCACTTCCCGAGCCCCTGGAAGCATGAAAATCACTTTAAACATGCTAATTTTAGCTCTAACACTGATGATCCACCTACAAATGTGAACTGACGTTCAAAAATAAAACATTTGAAAACGGATCATTTTCCACATTTCTGAAGCATGACGTAATGGGGGGGTGTAATCTCTTTTGTCGAAAATCAGCCGTTTTTGCTTGAACATTAAATGCCTCCAAATGGTATTTAATTAACTTCCCGGGGTGAAGAAACCCTTTTTGAGAACTCAGAGTGAGTAAATTGGCCATTTTCATGCACTTTTAACCATTCCATAAATCTTGTGTTTAGGGCCCCTGGAAGCATGAAAATCACTTCAAACATGCTAATTTTAGCTCTAACACTGATGATCAACCTACAAATGTGAACTGACATTCAAAAATAAAACATTTGAAAACGGACCATTTTCCACATTTCTGAAGCATGTCGTAATGGGGGGTGTTATCTCTTTTGTCAAAAATCAGCCGTTTTTGCTTGAACATTAAATGCCTCCAAATGGTATTTAATTAACTTCCCGGGTTGAAGAAACCCTTTTTGAGAACTCAGAGTGAGTAAATTGGCCATTTTCATGCACTTTTAACCATTCCATAAATCTTGTGTTTAGGGCCCCTGGAAGCATGAAAATCACTTTAAACATGCTAATTTTAGCTCTAACACTGATGATTTACCTACAAATGTGAACTGACGTTCAAAAATAAAACATTTGAAAACGGACCATTTTCCACATTTCTGAAGCATGACGTAATGGGGGGGTGTTATCTCTTTTGTCAAAAATCAGCCATTTTTGCTTGAACATTAAATGCCTCCAAATAGTATTTAATTCACTTCCCGAGCCCCTGGAAGCATGAAAATCACTTTAAACATGCTAATTTTAGCTCTAACACTGATGATCAACCTACAAATGTGAACTGACGTTCAAAAATAAAACATTTGAAAACGGACCATTTTCCACATTTCTGAAGCATGACGTAATGGGGGGTGTTATCTCTCTTGTCAAAAATCAGCCGTTTTTGATTGAACATTAAATGCCTCCAAATAGTATTTAATTCACTTCCCGAGCCCCTGGAAGCATGAAACTCACTTTAAACATGCTAATTTTAGCTCTAACACTGATGATCCACCTACAAATGTGAACTGACGTTCAAAAATAAAACATTTGAAAACGGACCATTCTCCACATTTCTGAAGCATGACGTAATGGGGGGGTGTTATCTCTTTTGTCAAAAATCAGCCGTTTTTGCTTGAACATTAAATTCCTCCAAATAGTATTTAATTCACTTCCCGAGCCCCTGGAAGCATGAAAATCACTTTAAACATGCTAATTTTAGCTCTAACACTGATGATCCACCTACAAATGTGAACTGACGTTCAAAAATAAAACATTTGAAAACGGACCATTTTCCACATTTCTCAAGCATGACGTAATGGGGGGGTGTTATCTCTTTTGTCAAAAATCAGCCGTTTTTGCTTGAACATTAAATGCCTCCAAATAGTATTTAATTCACTTCCCGAGCCCCTGGAAGCATGAAAATCCCTTTAAACATGCTAATTTTAGCTCCAACACTGATGATCCACCTACAAATGTGAACTGACGTTCAAAAATAAAACATTTGAAAACGGATCATTTTCCACATTTCTGAAGCATGACGTAATGGGGGGGTGTTATCTCTTTTGTCGAAAATCATCCGTTTTTGCTTGAACATTAAATGCCTCCAAATGGTATTTAATTAACTTCCCGGGGTGAAGAAACCCTTTTTGAGAACTCAGAGTGAGTAAATTGGCCATTTTCATGCACTTATAACCATTCCGTAAATCTTGTGTTTAGGGCCCCTGGAAGCATGAAAATCACTTTAAACATACTAATTTTAGCTCTAACACTGATGATCAACCTACAAATGTGAACTGACGTCCAAAAATAAAACATTTGAAAACGGACCATTTTCCACATTTCTGAAGCATGACGTAATGGGGGGGTGTTATCTCTTTTGTCAAAAATCAGCCGTTTTTGCTTGAACATTAAATGCCTCCAAATTGTATTTAATTCACTTCCCGAGCCCCTGGAAGCATGAAAATCACTTTAAACATGCTAATTTTAGCTCTAACACTGATGATCAACCTACAAATGTGAACTGACGTTCAAAAATAAAACATTTGAAAACGGACCATTTTCCACATTTCTGAAGCATGACGTAATGGGGGGGTGTTATCTCTTTTGTCGATAATCAGCCGTTTTTGCTTGAACATTAAATGCCTCCAAATGGTATTTAATTAACTTCCCGGGGTGAAGAAATCCTTTTTGAGAACTCAGTGAGTAAATTGGCCATTTTCATGCACTTTTAACCATTCCATAAATCTTGTGTTTAGGGCCCCTGGTAGCATGAAAATCACTTTAAACATGCTAATTTTAGCTCTAACACTGATGATCAACCTACAAATGTGAACTGACGTTCAAAAATAAAACATTTGAAAACGGACCATTTTTCACATTTCTGAAGCATGACGTAATGGGGGGGTGTTATCTCTTTTGTCAAAAATCAGCCGTTTTTGCTTGAATATTAAATTCCTCCAAATAGTATTTAATTCACTTCCGAGCCCCTGGAAGCATGAAAATCACTTTAAACATACTAATTTTAGCTCTAACACTGATGATCCACCTACAAATGTGAACTGACGTTCAAAAATAAAACATTTGATAACGGACCATTTTCCACATTTCTGAAGCATGACGTAATGGGGGGGTGTTATCTCTTTTGTCGAAAATCAGCAGTTTTTGCTTGAACATTAAATGCCTCCAAATGGTATTTAATTAACTTCCCGGGGTGAAGAAACCCTTTTTGAGAACTCAGAGTGAGTAAATTGGCCATTTTCATGCACTTTTAACCATTCCATAAATCTTGTGTTTAGGGCTCCTGGAAGCATGAAAATCACTTTAAACATGCTAATTTTAGCTCTAACACTGATGATCAACCTACAAATGTGAACTGACATTCAAAAATAAAACATTTGAAAACGGACCATTTTCCACATTTCTGAAGCATGACGTAATGGGGGGTGTTATCTCTTTTGTCAAAAATCAGCTGTTTTTGCTTGAACATTAAATGCCTCCAAATGGTATTTAATTAACTTCCTGGGGTGAAGAAACCCTTTTTGAGAACTCAGAGTGAGTAAATTGGCCATTTTCAAGCACTTTTAACCATTCCATAAATCTTGTGTTTAGGGCCCCTGGAAGCATGAAAATCACTTTAAACATGCTAATTTTAGCTCTAACACTGATGATCAACCTACAAATGTGAACTGACGTTCAAAAATAAAACATTTGAAAACGGACTATTTTCCACATTTCTGAAGCATGACGTAATGGGGGGTGTTATCTCTTTTGTCAAAAATCAGCCGTTTTTGCTTCAACATTAAATTCCTCCATATAGTATTTAATTCACTTCCCGAGCCCCTGGAAGCATGAAAATCACTTTAAACATGCTAATTTTAGCTCTAACACTGATGATCCACATACAAATGTGAACTGACGTTCAAAAATAAAACATTTGAAAACGGACCATTTTCCACATTTCTGAAGCATGACGTAATGGGGGGTGTTATCTCTTTTGTCGAAAATCAGCCGTTTTTGCTTGAACATTAAATGCCTCCAAATGGTATTTAATTAACTTCCCGGGGTGAAGAAACTCTTTTTTAGAACTCAGAGTGAGTAAATTGGCCATTTTCATGCACTTTTAACCATTCCATAAATCTTGTGTTTAGGGCCCCTGGAAGCATGAAAATCACTTTAAACATGCTAATTTTAGCTCTAACACTGATGATCAACCTACAAATGTGAACTGACGTTCAAAAATAAAACATTTGAAAACGGACCATTTTCCACATTTCTGAAGCATGACGTAATGGGGGGGTGTTATCTCTTTTGTCAAAAATCAGCCGTTTTTGCTTGAACATTAAATGCCTCCAAATGGTATTTAATTCACTTCCCGAGCCCCTGGAAGCATGAAAATCACTTTAAACATGCTAATTTTAGCTCTAACAATGATGATCCACCTACAAATGTGAACTGACGTTCAAAAATAAAACATTTGAAAAGTGATCATTTTCCACATTTCTGAAGCATGACGTAATGGGGGGGTGTTATCTCTTTTGTCGAAAATCAGCCGTTTTTGCTTGAACATTAAATGCTTCCAAATGGTATTTAATTAACTTCCCAGGGTGAAGAAACCTTTTTTGAGAACTCAGAGTGAGTAAATTGGCCATTTTCATGCACTTTAAACCTTTCCATAAATCTTGTGTTTAGGGCCCCTGAAAGCATGAAAATCACGTTAAACATGCTAATTTTTAGCTCTAACACTGATGATTCACCTACAAATGTGAACTGACGTTAAAAAAATAAAACATTTGAAAACGGACCATTTTCCACATTTCTGAAGCATGACGTAATGGGGGGGTGTTATCTCTTTTGTAAAAAATCAGCCGTTTTTGCTTGAACATTAAATGCCTCCAAATAGTATTTAATTCACTTCCCGAGCCCCTGGAAGCATGAAAATCACTTTAAACATGCTAATTTTAGCTCTAACAATGATGATCCACCTACAAATGTGAACTGACGTTCAAAAATAAAACATTTGAAAACGGATCAGTTTCCACATTTCTGAAGCATGACGTAATGGGGGGGTTATCTCTTTTGTCGAAAATCAGCCGTTTTTGCTTGAACATTAAATGCCTCCAAATAGTATTTAATTCACTTCCCGAGCCCCTGGAAGCATGAAAATCACTTTAAACATGCTAATTTTAGCTCTAACACTGATGATCAACCTACAAATGTGAACTGACGTTCAAAAATAAAACATTTGAAAACAGACCATTTTCCACATTTCTGAAGCATGACGTAATGGGGGGGTGTTATCTCTTTTGTCAAAAATCAGCCGTTTTTGATTGAACATTAAATGCCTCTAAATAGTATTTAATTCACTTCCCGAGCCCCTGGAAGCATGAAACTCACTTTAAACATGCTAATTTTAGCTCTAACACTGATGATCCACCTACAAATGTGAACTGACGTTCAAAAATAAAACATTTGAAAACGGACCATTCTCCACATTTCTGAAGCATGACGTAATGGGGGGGTGTTATCTCTTTTGTCAAAAATCAGCCGTTTTTGCTTGAACATTAAATTCCTCCAAATAGTATTTAATTCACTTCCCGAGCCCCTGGAAGCATGAAAATCACTTTAAACATGCTAATTTTAGCTCTAACACTGATGATCCACCTACAAATGTGAACTGACGTTCAAAAATAAAACATTTGAAAACGGACCATTTTCCACATTTCTCAAGCATGACGTAATGGGGGGTGTTATCTCTTTTGTCAAAAATCAGCCGTTTTTGCTTGAACATTAAATGCCTCCAAATGGTATTTAATTAACTTCCCGGGGTGAAGAAACCCTTTTTGAGAACTCAGAGTGAGTAAATTGGCCATTTTCATGCACTTTTAACCATTCCATAAATCTTGTGTTTAGGGCCCCTGGAAGCATGAAAATCACTTTAAACATGCTAATTTTAGCTCTAACACTGATGATCAACCGACAAATGTGAACTGACGTTCAAAAATAAAACATTTGAAAACGGGCCATTTTCCCCATTTCTGAAGCATGACGTAATGGGGGGGTGTTATCTCTTTTGTCGTAAATCAGCCGTTTTTGCTTGAACATTAAATGCTTCCAAATGGTATTTAATTAACTTCCCAGGGTGAAGAAACCTTTTTTGAGAACTCAGAGTGAGTAAATTGGCCATTTTCATGCATTTTAAACCTTTCCATAAATCTTGTGTTTAGGGCCCCCTGGAAGCATGAAAATCACTTTAAACATGCTAATTTTTAGCTCTAACACTGATGATTCACCTACAAATGTGAACTGACGTTCAAAAATAAAACATTTGAAAACGGACCATTTTCCACATTTCTGAAGCATGACGTAATGGGGGGGTGTTATCTCTTTTGTCAAAAATCAGCCGTTTTTGATTGAACATTAAATGCCTCCAAATGGTATTTAATTAACTTCCCGGGGTGAAGAAACCCTTTTTGAGAACTCAGAGTGAGTAAATTGGCCATTTTGATGCACTTTTAACCATTCCATAAATCTTGTGTTTAGGGCCCCTGGAAGCATGAAAATCACTTTAAACATGCTAATTTTAGCTATAACACTGATGATCAACCTACAAATGTGAACTGACGTTCAAAAATAAAACATTTGAAAATGGACCATTTTCCACATTTCTGAAGCATGACGTAATGGGGGGGGGTGTTATCTCTTTTGTCAAAAATCAGCCGTTTTTGCTTGAACATTAAATGCCTCCAAATAGTATTTAATTCACTTCCCGAGCCCCTGGAAGCATGAAAATCACTTTAAACATGCTAATTTTAGCTCTAACACTGATGATCAACCTACAAATGTGAACTGACGTTCAAAAATAAAACATTTGAAAACGGACCATTTTCCACATTTCTGAAGCATGACGTAATGGGGGGGTGTTATCTCTTTTGTCGAAAATCAGCCGTTTTTGCTTGAACATTAAATGCCTCCAAATGGTATTTAAATAACTTCCCGGGGTGAAGAAACTCTTTTTGAGAACTCAGAGTGAGTAAATTGGCCATTTTCATGCACTTTTAACCATTCCATAAATCTTGTGTTTAGGGCCCCTGGAAGCATGAAAATCACTTTAAACATGCTAAGTATAGCTATAACACTGATGATGAACCTACAAATGTGAACTGACGTTCAAAAATAAAACATTTGAAAACGGACCATTTTCCACATTTCTGAAGCATGACGTAATGGGGGGGGGGGTGTTATCTCTTTTGTCAAAAATCAGCCGTTTTTGCTTGAACATTAAATGCCTCCAAATAGTATTTAATTCACTTCCCGAGCCCCTGGAAGCATGAAAATCACTTTAAACATGCTAATTTTAGCTCTAACACTGATGATCAACCTACAAATGTGAACTGACGTTCAAAAATAAAACATTTGAAAACGGACCATTTTCCACATTTCTGAAGCATGACGTAATGGGGGGGTGTTATCTCTTTTGTCGAAAATCAGCTGTTTTTGCTTGAACATTAAATGCCTCCAAATGGTATTTAATTAACTTCCCGGGGTGAAGAAACCCTTTTTGAGAACTCAGAGTGAGTAAATTGGCCATTTTCATGCACTTTTAACCATTCCATAAATCTTGTGTTTAGGGCCCCTGGAAGCATGAAAATCACTTTAAACATGCTAATTTTAGCTCTAACACTGATGATCAACCTACAAATGTGAACTGACGTTCAAAAATAAAACATTTGAAAACGGACCATTTTCCACATTTCTGAAGCATGATGTAATGGGGGGGGGGGGTTATCTCTTTTGTCAAAAATCAGCCGTTTTTGCTTGAACATTAAATGCCTCCAAATGGTATTTAATTAACTTCCCGGGGTGAAGAAACTCTTTTTGAGAACTCAGAGTGAGTAAATTGGCCATTTTCATGCACTTTTAACCATTCCATAAATCTTGTGTTTAGGGCCCCTGGAAGCATGAAAATCACTTTAAACGTGCTAATTTTAGCTCTAACATTGATGATCAACCTACAAATGTGAACTGACGTTCAAAAATAAAACATTTGAAAACGGACTATTTTCCACATTTCTGAAGCATGACGTAATGGGGGGGTGTTATCTCTTTTGTCAAAAATCAGCCGTTTTTGCTTGAACATTAAATTCCTCCAAATAGTATTTAATTCACTTCCCGAGCCCCTGGAAGCATGAAAATCACTTTAAACATGCTAATTTTAGCTCTAACAATGATGATCCACCTACAAATGTGAACTGACGTTCAAAA
Organism: Lissotriton vulgaris; assembly: GCF_964263255.1. Lineage (NCBI taxonomy): Eukaryota > Metazoa > Chordata > Amphibia > Caudata > Salamandridae > Lissotriton > Lissotriton vulgaris. Next base: position 67,842 of record NW_028243997.1, read on the forward strand.
ATAAAACATTTGAAAATGGACCATTTTCCACATTTCTGAAGCATGACGTAATGGGGGGGTGTTATCTCTTTTGTCGAAAATCAGCTGTTTTTGCTTGAACATTAAATGCCTCCAAATGGTATTTAATTAACTTCCCGGGGTGAAGAAACCCTTTTTGAGAACTCAGAGTGAGTAAATTGGCCATTTTGATGCACTTTTAACCATTCCATAAATCTTGTGTTTAGGGCCCCTGGAAGCATGAAAATCACTTTAAACATGCTAATTTTAGCTATAACACTGATGATCAACCTACAAATGTGAACTGACGTTCAAAAATAAAACATTTGAAAATGGACCATTTTCCACATTTCTGAAGCATGACGTAATGGGGGGGGGTGTTATCTCTTTTGTCAAAAATCAGCCGTTTTTGCTTGAACATTAAATGCCTCCAAATAGTATTTAATTCACTTCCCGAGCCCCTGGAAGCATGAAAATCACTTTAAACATGCTAATTTTAGCTCTAACACTGATGATCAACCTACAAATGTGAACTGACGTTCAAAAATAAAACATTTGAAAACGGACCATTTTCCACATTTCTGAAGCATGACGTAATGGGGGGGTGTTATCTCTTTTGTCGAAAATCAGCCGTTTTTGCTTGAACATTAAATGCCTCCAAATGGTATTTAAATAACTTCCCGGGGTGAAGAAACTCTTTTTGAGAACTCAGAGTGAGTAAATTGGCCATTTTCATGCACTTTTAACCATTCCATAAATCTTGTGTTTAGGGCCCCTGGAAGCATGAAAATCACTTTAAACATGCTAATTTTAGCTCTAACACTGATGATCAACCTACAAATGTGAACTGACGTTCAAAAATAAAACATTTGAAAACGGACTATTTTCCACATTTCTGAAGCATGACGTAATGGGGGAGTGTTATCTCTTTTGTCAAAAATCAGCCGTTTTTGCTTGAACATTAAATTCCTCCAAATAGTATTTAATTCACTTCCCGAGCCCCTGGAAGCATGAAAATCACTTTAAACATGCTAATTTTAGCTCTAACAATGATGATCCACCTACAAATGTGAACTGAGGTTCAAAAATAAAACATTTGAAAACGGACCATTTTCCACATTTCTGAAGCATGACGTAATGGGGGGGTGTTATCTCTTTTGTCGAAAATCAGCCGTTTTTGCTTGAACATTAAATGCCTCCAAATGGTATTTAATTAACTTCCCGGGGTGAAGAAACTCTTTTTGAGAACTCAGAGTGAGTAAATTGGCCATTTTCATGCACTTTTAACCATTCCATAAATCTTGTGTTTAGGGCCCCTGGAAGCATGAAAATTTCTTTAAACATGCTAATTTTAGCTCTTACACTGATGATCAACCTACAAATGTGAACTGACGTTCAAAAATAAAACATTTGAAAACGGACTATTTTCCACATTTCTGAAGCATGACGTAATGGGGGGGTGTTATCTCTTTTGTCAAAAATCAGCCGTTTTTGCTTGAACATTAAATTCCTCCAAATAGTATTTAATTCACTTCCAGAGCCCCTGGAAGCATGAAAAATCACTTTAAACATGCTAATTTTAGCTCTAACACTGATGATCCACCTACAAATGTGAACTGATGTTCAAAAATAAAACATTTGAAAACGGATCATTTTCCACATTTCTGAAGCATGACGTAATGGGGGGGTGTTATCTCTTTTGTCGAAAATCAGCTGTTTTTGCTTGAACATTAAATGCCTCCAAATGGTATTTATTTAACTTCCCGGGGCGAAGAAACTCTTTTTGAGAACTCAGAGTGAGTAAATTGGCCATTTTCATGCACTTTTAACCATTCCATAAATCTTGTGTTTAGGGCCCCTGGAAGCATGAAAATCACTTTAAACATGCTAATTTTAGCTCTAACACTGATGATCAACCTACAAATGTGAACTGACGTTCAAAAATAAAACATTTGAAAACGGACTATTTTCCACATTTCTGAAGCATGACGTAATGGGGGAGTGTTATCTCTTTTGTCAAAAATCAGCCGTTTTTGCTTGAACATTAAATTCCTCCAAATAGTATTAAATTCACTTCCCGAGCCCCTGGAAGCATGAAAATCACTTTAAACATGCTAATTTTAGCTCTAACAATGATGATCCACCTACAAATGTGAACTGAC